>NC_061102.1:10659062-10666562 GCF_015104395.2 Macrobrachium nipponense
ATAATATATACATATATATATATATATATATATATATATATATATATATACATACAAATATATATATATGTGTGTGTGTGTGATGTATATCTATATACCCATTTATATATATATATATATATATATATATATATATATACATATATATATAATATGTGTGTGCGTTGTGTATATCTATGTATCTTATTTCCATTTAGTATATATATAAGTATTCTAGATAGATAGATATGAATAGATATATATATATATCTAGATGTAGATATATTTATTATAGATACGTATATAGAATATATATATATATAGATATATATCTATATATAATATATAGATATATATATCTACATAATCTATATATATATATATAGATATATATATTATCTGTAGAATATATATATATATATATATATATCTATCTCTCTATTCTTCTATATATATATATATATATATATATATATATATATATATAATAGATATGTATCTATATAATCTATATATATCGATATCTATATCTATATTATATATATATATATATATTATATATCTTATTATTATATATATAATCTAAGGTAGGCTATATTAGGAATTTTTCATTGTTGCCCATAACTATCGAGAACTTATTGATTTTCAATGGTTCTCTATCTGAAAAAAGATATTCAAAATTATGAAGATAAAATATTAAATAAATTATATATATAAAAAAAAGTATTGTTCAGATGGTAAAAAATGGAACTTAAGAATCCTCTAATATACAGCCTGTATCAAGAGTTTTCAAGTATATAACATATATAACTAAAGTGACTTTTTTCCCATAAGTTGTTCACAAAACAACAAGCGATATTTTTTTTTTAGATTCACATCAAAAGACTCCCAACTCCCTTTCAGAGGGGGGGGAGGGGGGCGGGCTTCTGGGTATGCAATCCAAACCGGTTAATTGCATCACTTTCGTCATTAAAACAATCAAAAACAAAAGTTCGCAAACCGGTTAATTGCAACTGTGGTAACAGCGTAATGATCTATCTAAACTCTCGGGGCATTTTGGGGGTGGGGGATGGGGGGGGGGGAGGGGGGGGAGGGGGGGGCGTATGGACCAATCGTAGTTGATTTGGGGATGAACGGTTCACGCAAACTGCTGTAAAGTCTAGTTATGTCAAACTCAAATCGATGATTCTGAGCTCGTTCTAGTTAATCAGTGATTGATAATAATATGATGTCCACAGAGCAGGAATTTCTCCAGTATCCTTTGACGTAATATCCTACATTCATTACGGATAGTTAACAAATAATCCTTTTTTCTCTTCCTACATTCATACCGGATAGTTTAACATACTATAGGTATATATATAATTAGTAATATATATATTATATAATATAATATATATATGATAATTATATATCATATATATATATATATATATATATATATATAGATAGATATATATCTATATATATATATATATATATATATATATATATATATATATATATATAGGTATGGCTAATATTAGGAATTTTTCATTGTTGCCCATAACTATCGAGAACTTTAATTGATTTTCAATGGTTCTCTATCTGAATAAAGATATTCAAAATTATGAAGATAAAATATTTAATAAATTATATATAAAAAAGTATTGTTCAGAATGGTAAAAATATGGAACTTAAGAATCCTCTAATATTACAGCCTGTATCGAGAGTTTTCAAGTATATATATATAACTAAAGTGACTTTTTTCCCATAAGTTGTTCACAAAATCAACAAGCGATATTTTTTTTTAGATTCACATCAAAAGACTCCCAACTCCCTTTCAGAGGGGGGGGAGGGGGGGGAGGGGGGCGGGCTCTGGTATCGCAATCCAAACCGGTTAATTGCATCACTTTCGTCATTAAAACAATCAAAAACAAAAGTTCGAAACCGGTTAATTGCATCTGTGGTAACAGCGTAATGATCTATCTAAACTCTCGGGGCATTTTGTTGGGGGGTGGGAGGGGGAGGGGGGGCGCGTATGGACCAATCGTAGTTGATTTGGGGATGAACGGTTCACGCAACTGCTGTAAAGTATAGTTATGTCAAACTCAAATCGATGATTCTGAGCTCGTTCTAGTTAATCAGTGATTGATAATAATATGATGTCTAGAGAGCAGGAATTTCTTCAGTATCCTTTGACGTAATATCCAACATTCATTACAGATAGTTAACAAATAATCCTTTTTTCTCTTCCACTTCCTTGAATCCTCAGCTGTGTGAATCCTCATGGGCAGAGTCAACAGACAAATAGAAATCTATTATTATTCATATATAAAATTTTCAATAAGACAATGAATTTATAAATTTTGTATCGAGCGGAATAGTGGAATCTATGTCATCAAGAAAAAAAATGACCCAGAAATTCGAAAATAGGCTCCCTACCGATCTGGTAGTTCCGAGTTCGATTTCCGGTTCTGTCAACGTGGAGTCAAAAGAATTTGCTTCTGGTGATTCGAAATTCATCTCTCGATATGAGTGGTTCGGATCCCACAATAAGCTGAAGGTCCCGTTTCTAAGTAACCAATTGGTTCCTAGCCACGTGAAAATATCTAATCCTCCGGGCCAGCCCTAAGAGAACTGTTAGTCAGCTCAGTGGTCTGGTTAAACTGAGATAAATTTAACTTTGTACGCTTATAACAGATAAAAATGACTAACACAAATAAACAATGTTTGTATTTGTTTTTGTTTCTTTGTTTGTATGGTGTTTTTACGATGCATGGAACAAGTGGTTATTCAGCAATGGGACCAACAGCTTTACGTGACTTCCGAACCACGTCGAGTGTGAACTTCTATCACCAGAAATACACATCTCTAACCCCTCAGTGGAATGCCCGACAACCGAACTCGCGACCACCAAGGTGGCAAGCCAACACTATACTGATCATGCCACTAAGGCCCTAATTTTAATTTTATTTATATATTTATTTATCTATTTATTTATTTGTATTTGGTGGAATGGTGAAATCCGCGCCAACAAAAAAATGTCAAACAATTCCACAAGTAGAATTTATACTTACTAATAATAAACATATAAAAAATGAGGAATATCTCATCATATGTAGGTACTTTGCGCTTTGTTTGTCCGCTTGTAATGCGAATAACAAAATCAAAATAAATAAAATAGCATACAAACATACGAATTTTACCACTGCCAGACACACACAAACCCCCATAAATACTATTATCGATCTTCCCTTATTAATATTCAACGTTAAAAAAGAAATTTTTTTTTTAGATCGACGTCTTCGAAATATGGCGGCCTGATTCCATTCCTTGGCGCCCTGCTCTTCAGGAATTAATTCCCGTATAAGTAATGAGGATAACAGAGAGAGACAGAGAGAGAGACAGAGAGAGACAGAGAGAGAGAGAGACAGGATTCCTCTTCGTGGGTACTTGAAATAGTATCTTGCGTTACAAGAATGATTTATTGTAGATAAAAAGAAGAGAGAGAGAGAGAGAGAGAGAGAGAGAGAGAGAGAGAGAGAGAGAGAGAATTCCTCTTCGTAGTCATTTGAAATAGTAGCTTGCGTTACAAGAATTTTATTTTTCACAGATAATGAGGAAACTCTACTTCTTACAGAGAGAGAGAGAGAGAGAGAGAGAGAGAGAGAGAGAGAGAGAACCATTAGCATTTGTGGCTTATAAACACAGAGGGCACAACCACCACCAACAGCTGTGCATACAGATGAACTCTTATATATATTTATGTCATCTCGAGGGGAGGCGGCTCTAGAGAACGGTGCCTTTGGAAACGGTCGGTTGTCAAGAGATCAAACGATGTTTTTTTTTTTTTTTTTTTTTTGTAGAACTGAAGTTAAAATTTGCTGTTTTTCTTTTCTAGGGATGTGGTGTGAGTCGATTATATATTATATATATATATATATCTATATATATATATATATATATATATATATATATATATATATATATATATATATATAGTAGTATAAGTATATGTTACAGTCAATATCTAAATCCAGACAATTTGTAAAGTGACTGATTTTTTCAGGCAGTTTGTGAATTGCCTGGTTCACCCAGTCAGTTTATAAATCAGCTAAAAATCGCAGACAATTTACAAAGTGACTAAAATTTTGACAGATTTTCTTGGCATATTGACTGAAATGATCCTGCTACGGGTCACAAATCCCCAACCCCGCTTAATCTTAAACAACAACAACAACGGACCCGCAACAGTGTGCGTGTGTGTGCTAGCTAGCTGGAGCAGTTGTGTGTTGGTCTTTTCCCTCCCTGGCATTGTCCTTCTCTGAGGTTCACTTCGTTTATGGATGTTATGAAGTTCTTCAGTATGGTGGTGTTGAAAAGTTGATAAAAAACGGAAGGGTGAAACTCAAGAACCGTTTATTTTGTGCACGTTGAGGATATGTTTGAAACAATAAAACGTGCTCACATTGCTACGGGTCACGGCAGCAGAGACAAAATGGTAAAAGAATTGTCAAGATATGCGAACGTAACGAGAGATATTGTAGAACTGTTCAAATCTGT
Source organism: Macrobrachium nipponense (assembly GCF_015104395.2). NCBI lineage: Eukaryota > Metazoa > Arthropoda > Malacostraca > Decapoda > Palaemonidae > Macrobrachium > Macrobrachium nipponense. The sequence continues at coordinate 10,663,587 of NC_061102.1, forward strand.
GTGTGTTCAGTGTCAAAAGAAACGAAAGAGATGTGCTACCAAGGGTGTTACTGTCAAACCGATTTTATCTAAGGACTACGGTTAACGAGCTCAGGTGGACCTTGGTGTACCAAGATCATCTAACAAAGTGTTGCATATTGCGTCCCTTAACTTCAAAGACAGCAGTTGTGGTTGCATTCCAGCTAATGGACATATTTTTAATGTTCGGAGCAACTCAAATTCTGCAAAGTGATAATGGTAGTGAATTTACAACATTGGTTATCTCGGAACTCAAACTTCTTTGGCCAGACCTGTTGATCGTTCATGGTAAACGAAGGCATCCACAGAGCCAGGGATCAGTTGGACGCCTTAACTGTGATATAAAAGTCATGCTTATTTCATGGTTAGGGGATAATGATACAAGTGACTGGCCTATGGGACTCAGGTTTGTGCAGTTCCAAAAGAACACCAGTTACCATTCTGGAATCAAACAATCCCCATACAAAGCACTCTTTGGTGTTGAGGCCAGAGTAGGTCTACTCTCAACTGCACTTCCAGAAGTTTTGAAGACAATGATCACTGAAGAGGATTTACTTGGAGCTTACAGTTCCCCCTCTGACTCTACTCGTCCAGACGAATCACCCAAGTGCACGAACCCTCCAGACGAATCACCTGAGTGCACGAAACCTCCAGACAATTCACCTGACTGCACGAACCCTCCAGACGACCCACCTGAGTGCATGGGTCATCCAGACGATTCACCTGAATTCTCTACTCCTCCAAATGACTCGCCAGAGGACTTCACTCAGCCAGGTAGTGATACTCTCTCACTCACTCACACTCACACACATACACACACACACACACAATTATAAAAGGTTACTGATAACTAATTTGGTCAAGTTCCAAACCACATAGCAAGTCTATCACCATTTCTTAAATGTTTTCTTTTGTTATTAATCAGAGGGCTCTGCCTATCCAGACAGTCCACCACCCTGTGGCCAGAATCCTCAAGGAGGACTTTATAAGCTCCAAGAAGACATAGCACTGCAGCGGTCCATAGCAGCAGCTGGTCAGTTAGCTCAAGCTGAGCGCACAGTCAAACGTAGTCGTATAGAACATGTCCCAGGTAATCCAGGAGATAACATGACAATTCCCATCCCATTAGTTGATCGAGGAAAAGGTGATCCACGAAATGTTATCGGTGTTATCTTAGATCGTAACGAAAATGACATGTATCGAATAGGCGTGAGAGATGGAATACTCAAGGGGCGCTACAGTAGGAGCCAATTTGATATTTGCAGCCAGCAACTGTATAGTATTGGTGAAGTGAGTGCAGACAAGGAGGTAGGACTACGTCAGGCAGTACTGCAATCATCTAGGTTTGGTGGTCAATGTTATGCTAAGTGCAACTGTGCTGTAGGCAAGAAACAGTGTCAAACAAATCGCTGTAAATGTTATAAAGAAGGGTACAAGTGCAATAGTCAGTGCTTGAATTGTAAAATAAAAACTGATATAACATTCAAAATGTCACATTTTATACTTTATTTCTAATTTTGATATATCGTTACATAGGTTTTAGAAAATAACATTTTACTCAAGAACACGGTTTGTTTTTCTGTCAGTTCATTACTTAATATGAGTCAATATCTTAAGGAAATAATGAGCTCTGAGCTCACACTGAGAGGGTAACAGCTAGTTAAACACACACACACACACACACACACACACACAAAAGGACCTGGGTTCGTTCCTCGGCCGGGCGGGGTTGGGGATTTGTGACCCGTAGCAGGATCATTTCAGTCAATATGCCAAGAAAATCTATCAAAATTTTAGTCACTTTGTAAATTGTCTGCGATTTTTAGCTGATTTATAAACTGACTGGGTGAACCAGGCAATTCACAAATTGCCTGAAAAATCAGTCACTTTACAAATTGTCTGGATTTAGACATTGACTGTAACATATACATACATATATACATAAACACACTCACATATATATATATATTATATATATATATATATATATATATATATATATATATATAAATACTCAATACATTTAATTATATATATACACGTATGTACATATATATATATATATATATATATATATATATATATATAATCTATATACACGCGTATGTACGTATATACATACAGGACATACATACTATATAAAAAAAAAAAAAAAAAACCCCCCCCCACAATTATTGAATTTCTCAAATAGCTCTTTTAATTGCTCGTTTCCCCGTTTTCCTTGACGCCGCTTTTCCATTAAGATTACTCCCGGGAAAATCCATCGGCAGTAATTAGTGAAACGTGAGTCCCATTCTGGCCCGGCTGGTGAGCCCGACTTATTACAAAGTGGGACGAGATGACTTTCTGATTGCCTCTTCGCGGCAAGGGAGGAGGAGGAGGAGGAGTGAGGGGGAGGAGGAGGGGAAGGAGGAGGGGTGGAGTGGAGGAGGAGGAGGAGGAGGAGGAGGGGAGGAGATTAAGGAGGATGAGGGGGAAGGAGGAGGAGGACCTAGGAGAGATGGAGGGGAGAGGGGAGGAGGAGGGAGGAGGGGATGGGAGGCAGAGGGGAGGGGGAGGGGGAGAGGAGGAGGAGGAGGAGGAGAAAATAAACTTCCTCAGGATGGGATCAGATGGAATGAGGACACGTTGATAGATTATATTTATATATATCTATATATATACATATATATATATATATATATATATATATATATATATATTCTAATAAAAGGAGGCCCATAAAAACACCCAAAATGTAGAGAGAAAATACTATATTTCAGAGACTGCTGTCTCTCTCTTCAGTATATGAATGAGAAAAGTTTACAGAAAAGGTGGTATTTATACCAAGAGATTCGTCCACAAGTAGCCAATTTAGTTCACCCCCTCTGAATAATCTTCCTTTAATCTTCTTAAGCGTTGGTTGAATGAACACTGCGTCGACGATATCTGATATCCAATTCCCTTTTGAGATGTTCA
>NC_061102.1:10674062-10694062 GCF_015104395.2 Macrobrachium nipponense
TAATTTGTTCGTTGGTATCTTATACATTCTTCAGACTGATACTTCAACTTTGAATTTTTAAATGAATGCTTTTATTTGAAAAAAAATCTGATTATTCCGTCTTCATATCACAATTTGGTGGGTCAATATTGTACCAGAATATTTTCATTTAAAAATCACATTCACGACTTTATCTATGAAATATACACTCGTACACCTTCACGCATAATGAATTGCGTTGCCACAGTGGGAAAACCATTCACCAAAATAACATACAACCTGAGAAAATATTTACGACATCAGAAAATATTCATTCGCAACTCCATTACGAAGCTGTCACCGAGTCAGCGTTAGCGTGAGTAATTAAACCATTCATAAGGAAAAATGCGAAAGTGATAACGGAACCATTCATGAATTATGAGAGAAACATCATTACCGAGAGAGAGGAAGTTTCCCCAGTTTTCTTCTCTCTGTACATTAACGAGAGTTGTGAGAATATGCAAAAGTGGGCGTTATTCAGGAAATTGAAATTGCTGTGAAAAATGACCGTGTTTATGCCGGGCCTTTGGAAACCCTGGGGTTGGGGGCGGGGGTGGGGGGGGGCGACCTGGGGGAGGGGCAATGACGCTTCTTCAGCCTGAGATAATGCAAATTGGTTACTTGCGAATCACTCGGCGTTAATATTTTCGTGGATTAAGCGAGGACGAAATAAAGGGGTTTGTTGTATACATATATACATACATACACACACACACACACACACACACACACACACACACATATATATATATATATATATATATATATATATAAACGAAAACGAAATGACACTTAAAGATGGTCGTGGGTATGGGAATTAGATATAAATTCAAAAGACACGTTAAATTGAAGTATATATATATACTATATATATATATATATATATATATATATATATATATATATATACACACACACACAGAGGGAGAGAGAGAGAGAGAGAGAGAGAGAGAGAGAGGAACCAACCAAGAAAGTCTGACCCTTTATCACAACACTACAAGCTCATTCGATAAAGCGTTGGGTTCGATCCCCGATATGACTTAGAAAATGACTTCTGTTGCTCATAAAATAGTGCATCGAATCCCATTATTATTATTATTATTATTATTATTATTATTATTATTATTATTATTAGCCTTTTGTCAATTTACATTCACCTTATTCGAACGTGTTCTTAAACACGAATTTTTCTCTCAGGAGGTTTCAAATTAAGGAAACTATCATATTTCCACACCAATTAGAGACGATGAGATGAAGTAAGAGGAGATTTGCAGACAGCCAGTTTTAATCATGGAGAGAGAGAGAGAGAGAGAGAGAGAGAGAGAGAGAGAGAGAGAGAGAGAGAGAGAGAGATAAGTATAAAAGTAATTCAGCGGAATTTTCCATTAATTGTATAGAAATCTAAGATTATAATAATAATAATAATAACAATGAAAATAATAAATAATAATAATAATAATATAATAATAATAATAATAATAATAATAATAATAATAATAATAACGCGCCTTAGTCAACATACAAAAAGGCAAAGTAACGAGAACTGAAGGGATAAAGCTACCAGATGGGAGCAACATCAAACACATAGATGAGACAGGATGCAAAATACCTGGGAATAATGGAAGGAGGGGATATAAAACACCAAGAGATGAAGGACACGATCAGGAAAGAATATATGCAGAGACTCAAGGCGATACTCAAGTCAAAACTCAACGCCGGAAATATGATAAAAGCCATAAAACACATGGGCAGTGCAGTAATCAGATACAGCGCAAGAATAGTGGAATGGACGAAGGCAGAACTCCGCAGCATAGATCAGAAAACCAGGAAACATATGACAGTACACAAAGCACTACACCCAAGAGCAAATACGGACAGACTATACATAACACGAAAGGAAGGAGGGAGAGGACTACTAAGTATAGAGGACTGCGTCATCATCGAAAACAGAGCACTGGGGCAATATCTGAAAACCAGTGAAGACGAGTGGCTAAAGAGTGCATGGGAAGAAGGACTAATAAAAGTAGACGAAGACCCAGAAATAATACAGAGACAGGAGAGAAATATACAGAGACAGAACAGAGGACTTGGCACAACAAACCAATGCACGGACAATACATGAGACAGACTAAAGAACTAGCCAGCGATGACACATGGCAATGGCTACAGAGGGGAGAGCTAAAGAAGGAAACTGAAGGAATGATAACAGGGCACAAGATCAGGCCCTAAGAACCAGATATATTCAAAAGAACGATAGACGGAAATAACATCTCTCCCATATGTAGGAAGTGCAATACTAAAATGAAACCAGAAACCATATAGCAAGCGAAATGTCCGGCACTTGCACAGAACCAGTACAAAAAGAGGCATGATTCAGTGGCAAAAGCCTCCACTGGGAGCCTGTGCAAGAAACATCAGCTACCTTGCAGTAATAAGTGGTACGAGCACCAACCTGAGGGGAGTGATAGAAAACGACCAGGCAAAGATCATATGGGAACTATGGTATCAGAACGGATAAGGTGATACGAGCAAATAGACCAGACGTGACGTTGATTGACAAAGTCAAGAAGAAAGTATCACTCATTGATGTCGCAATACCATGGGACACCAGAGTTGAAGAGAAAGAGAGGGAAAAATGGAAAAGTATCAAGATCTGAAAATAGAAATAAGAAGGATATGGGATATGCCAGTGGAAATCGTACCCATAATCATAGGAGCACTAGGCACGATCCCAAGATCCCTGAAGAGGAATCTAGAAAACTAGAGGCTGAAGTAGCTCCAGGACTCATGCAGAAGAGTGTGATCCTAGAAAACGGCACACATAGTAAGAAAAGTGATGGACTCCTAATGAGTCAGGATGCAACCCGAACCCCACACTATAAATACCACCCAGTCGAATTGGAGGACTGTGATAGAGCAAAAAAAAGATAATAAATAAATAATAAAATAAAAAAACAAATAATAAATAATAATAATAATAATAATAATAATAATAATAATAATATTCTATTATTATTATTATTATTATTATTATTATTATTTAGTTATTATTCATATTATTATTATTATTGTTATTATTATAATTTTTGACAAAGCATCCACAATTATAGCAGATACTCTTATTATTATTATGGAGGAATATAATCTTTCAGTCATGTAACTGTGAAACATACATTATTGTGTAAAAAAAAAAAAAAAAAAAAAAAAAAACACAGATTCGGAAAGACTTTATAATCTCACTGTCTTAAGTATGAGCACACAGACAGATAACTGTATACTTCCCTTGTATATCAAAACACAATGCAATTATCATTATCTGAAAAAGCACTTGTGCATTCCCAGGCACACACCTATACAACCAACTCCCTCATGCCTTCCCCCCCCCCCCCCCCCCCACACACACACAAGCGCTGAGTTATGATACCAAGACAGCTGATAAACTACAGCTCTTGTGCTGAAGACGAAACCATGATAAACTGCCCTTGCCTTGTCTCAGGTACAAGATACGTAAATGTTTGAGCAAGCGGGTGGGTCTTCGCTGATGAATCACCTCGGCTGGAGTTTGGTATCGAGAATCGGAATTTGATATTTGTGGATGCTGAGAATTGATGCCAAGTCGACGGGAGATGGATACAGCTCGAGGAAGTCGACTGGAGATGAATTCAGTAAATAAATTCAGAAAGATCAAGTCGAAGGGAGATGAATACAGCCAGAGAAAGTCGACGGGAGACGAATCCAGTAAATAAATTCAGCAAGATCGAGTCGACGGGAGATGAATCTAGTAAATAAATTCAGCAACATCAGGTCGAGGGGAGATGAATCCATTAAATAAATTCAGCAAGATCAAGTCGACAGGAGAGGAATCCAGTAAATAAATTCAGCAAGATCAAGTCGACGGGAGATGAATCCAGTAAATAAATTCAGCAAGATCAAGTCGAGGGGAGATGAATCCAGTAAATAAATTCAGCAAGATCAAGTCGACAGGAGAGGAATCCAGTAAATAAATTCAGCAAGATCAAGTCGACGGGAGATGAATCCAGTAGATAAATTCAGCAAGATCAAGTAGAGGGGAGATGAATCCAGTAAATAAATTCAGCAAGATCAAGTCGACGGGAGATGAATCCAGTAAATAAATTCAGCAAGATCAAGTCGACGGGAGATGAATCCAGTAGATAAATTCAGCAAGATCAAGTCGACAGGAGATGAATCCAGTAAATAAATTCAGCAAGATCAAGTAGAGGGGAGATGAATCCAGTAAATAAATTCAGCAAGATCAAGTCGACGGAAGATGAATCCAGTAAATAAATTCAGCAAGATCAAGTCGACGGGAGATGAATCCAGTAGATAAATTTAGCAAGATCAAGTCGACCGGAGATGAATCCAGTAAATAAATCAACAAGAATCAAGTAGAGGGGAGATGAATCCAGTAAATAAATTCAGCAAGATCAAGTCGACGGAAGATGAATCCAGTAAATAAATTCAGCAAGATCAAGTCGACGGGAGATGAATCCAGTAAATAAATTAAGCAAGATCAAGTCGGCGAGAGATGAATCCAGTAAATAAATTCAGCAAGATCAAGTTGGCGGGAGATGAATCCAGTAAATAAATTCAGCAAGATCAAGTCGAGGGGAGATGAATCCAGTAAATAAATTCAGCAAGATCAAGTCGAGGGAGATGAATCCAGTAAATAAATTCAGCAAGATCAAGTCGAGGGGAGATGAATCCAGTAAATAAATTCAGCAAGATCAAGTCGACAGGGAGATGAATCCAGTAGATAAATTCAGAACAAAGATCAAGTAGAGGGGGATGAATCCAGTAAATAAATTCAGCAAGATCAATGTCGACGGGAGATGAATCCAGTAAATAAATTCAGCAAGATCAAGTCGAGGGGAGATGAATCCAGTAAATAAATTCAGCAAAGATCAAGTCGAGGGGAGATGAATCCAGTAAATAAATTCAGCAAGATCAAGTCGACGGAAGATGAATCCAGTAAATAAATCAGCAACATCAGGTCGACGGGAGATGAATCCCGGTAGTAGATAAAATTCAGCAAGATCAAGTCGACAGGAGATGAATCCAGTAAATAAATTCAACAAGATCAAGTAGAGGGGGAGAGAATCCAGTAAATAAATTCAGCAAGATCAGTCGACGGAAGTTGAATCAGTAAATAAATTCAGCAAGATCAAGTCGACGGGAGATGAATCCAGTAGATAAATTCAGCAAGATCAAGCGACAGGAGATGAATCCCAGTAAATAAATTCAACAAGATCAAGTAGGGGGAGAGGGAAGATGAATCCAGTAATAAATCAAGCAAGATCAAGCGACGGAAGTTGAATCCAGTAAATAAATTCAGCAAGATCAAGTCGACGGGAGATGAATCCAGTAAATAAATTAAGCAAGATCAAGTCGGCGGGAGATGAATCCAGTAAATAAATTCAGCAAGATCAAGTTGATAGGAGATGAACCAGTAAATAAAATTCAGCCAAGATCAAGTCGAGGGGGAGATGAATCCAGTGAATAAATTTCAGCAAAGATCAAGTCGAGGGAGATGAATCCAGTAAATAAAATCAGCAAGATCAAGTCGAGGGAGATGAAAAATCCATTGTAAAAAAATTCAGCAAGATCAAGTCGAGGGAGATGAATCCAGTAAATAAATTCAGCACGATCAAGTCGACGGGAGATGAATCCAGTAAATAAATTCAGCAAGATCAAGTCAAGGGGAGATAAATCCAGTAAATAAATTCAGCAAGATCAAGTCGACAGGAGATGAATCCAGTAAATAAATTCAGCAAGATCAAGTCGAGGGTGATGAATCCAGTAAATAAATTCAGCAAGATCAAGTCGACAGGAGATGAATCCAGTGAATAAATTCAGCAACATCAAGTCGAGGGAGATGAATCCAGTAAATAAATTCTGCAAGATCAAGCCGACGGGAGATGAATCCAGTAAATAAATTCAGGAAGTTCAAGTTGAGGGAGATGAACCCAGTAAATAAATTCAGCAAGGTAGAGTCGACGGGAGATGAATCCAGTAAATAAATTCAGTAAGATCAAGTCGGTGGGAGATGAATCCAGTAAATAAATTCAGCAAGATCAAGTCGACGGGATATGAATCCAGTAAATAAATTCAACAAGATCAAGTCGAGGGGAGATGAATCCAGTAAATAAATTCAGCAAGATCAAGTCGAAGGGAGATAAATACTGCAAGATCAAGATGACGGGAGATGAATCCAGTAAATAAATTCAGCAAGATCAAGTTGAGGGAGATGAATCCAGTAAATAAATTCAGCAAGGTAGAGTCGACGGGAGATGAATCCAGTAAATAAATTCAGCAAGGTAGAGTCGACGGGAGATGAATCCAGTAAATAAATTCAGCAAGATCAAGTCGACGGGAGATGAATCCAGTAAAGAAATTCAGCAAGATCAAGTCGACGGAAGATGAATTCAGTAAATAAATTCAGCAAGATTAAGTCGGCGGGAGATGAATCCAGCAAATAAATTCAGCACGATCAAGTCAACGGGGGATGAATCCAGTAAATAAATTCAGCAAGATGAAGTCGAGGGAGATGAATCCAGTAAATAAATTCAGTGAGATCAAGTCGACGGGAGATGAATCCAGTAAATAAATTCAGCAAGATCAAGTCGAGGGAAATGAATCCAGTAAATAGATTCAGCAAGTTCTAGTTGAGGGATATGAATCCAGTAAATAAATTCAGCAAGGTAGAGTCGACGGGAGATGAATCCAGTAAATAAATTCAGCAAGGTCAAGTCGACGGGAGATGAATCCAGTAAACAAATTCAGTAAGATCAAGTCGGTGGGAGATGAATCCAGTAAATAAATTCAGCAAGATCAAGTCGACGGGAGATGAATCCAGTAAATAAATTCATCAAGATCAAGTCGAGGAAGATGAATCCAGTAAATAAATTCAGCAAGGTAGAGTCGACGGGAGATGAATCCAGTAAATAAAATTCACCGGTCCAAGTTTGAGGGAAGATAAATCCAAAGTAAATAAATTCAGCAAGATCAAGTCGACGGGAGATGAATCCAATAAATAAATTAAGCAAGATCAAGTCGACGGGAGATGAATCCAGTAAATAAATTCAGCAAGATCAAGTTGAGGGAGATGAATCCAGTAAATAAATTCAGCAAGATCAAGTCGATGAGAGATGAATCCAGTAAATAAATTAAGCAAGATCAAGTCGACGGGAGATGAATCCAGTAAATAAATTCAGCAAGATCAAGTTGGTGGAAGATGAATCCAGTAAATAAATTCAGCAGATCAAGTCGACGGGAGAGATGAATCCAGTAAATACATTCAACAAGCTCAAGTTGACGGGATATGAAATCCTGTAAAATAAATTCAACAAGATCAAGTCGGCAGGAGATGAATCCAGTAAATAAATTCAGCAAGATCAAGTCGAGGGAGATGAATCAGTAACAATAAATGCAGCAAGATCAAGTCGAGGAGATGAATCCAGTAACTAAATTCAGCACGATCAAGTCGACAGGAAATGAATCCAGTAAATAAATTCAGTAAGATCAAGTCGGTGGGAGAGGAATCCAGTAAATAAATTCAGCAAGATCAAGTTGACGGGATATGAATCCAGTAAATAAATTCAACAAGATCAAGTCGACGGGAGATGAAGCCAGTAAATAAATTCGGCAAGATCAAGTTGGTGGGAGATGAATCCAGTAAATAAATTCAGCAAGATCAAGTCGACGGGAGATGAATCCAGTAAATACATTCAACAAGATCAAGTTGACGGGATATGAATCCAGTAAATAAATTCAACAAGATCAAGTCGGCAGGAGATGAATCCAGTAAATAAATTCAGCAAGATCAAGTCGAGGGGAGATGAATCCAGTAACTAAATTCAGCAAGATCAAGTCAGGGGGGAGATGAATCCAGTAACTAAATTCAGCACAATCTAGTCGACAGGAGATGAATCCAGTAAATAAATTCAGTAAGATCAAGTCGGTGGGAGAGGAATCCAGTAAATAAATTCAGCAAGATCAAGTCGACGGGATATGAATCCAGTAAATAAATTCAACAAGATCAAGTCGACGGGAGATGAATCCAGTAAATAAATTCAGTAAGATCAAGCAGGGGAGATGAATCCAGTAAATAAATTCAGCAAGATCAAGTCGGTGGGAGATGAATCCAGTAAATAAATTCAGCAAGATCAAGTCGAGGGGAGATGAATCCAGTAAATAAATTCAGCAAGATCAAGTCGACGGGAGATGAATCCAGTAAATAAATTCAGCAAGATCAAGTCGACGGGAGATGAATCCAGTAAATAAATTCAGCAAGATCAAGTAGAGGGGAGATGAATCCAGTAAATAAATTCAGCAAGATCAAGTCGAGGGAGATGAATCCAGTAAATAAATTCAGTAAGATCAAGTCGGTGGGAGATGAATCCAGTAAATTAATTCAGCAAGATCAAGTCAACGGGAGATGAATCCAGTAAATAAATTCAGCAAGATCAAGTCGAGGGAGATGAATCCAGTAAATTAATTCAGCAAGATCAAGTCGAGAGGAGATAAACTGAGTGAATAAATTCGGCAAGATCAAGTCGAGGGGAGATGAATTCAGTAAGAGAAAGTGGAAGGAAGATGAATTCAATCAGCAAGAGGATGTCGAAGGGAGATAAATTCAGTAATTGAATTTAGCAAAATTTAGTCGCGGAGATACAAATTCAGTAAATAGATTCAATAACACGAACAAAAATCGTCAGAATAATTATATTGTTATGGAATTTTGAACGAAACGAAAACACTTAAAAAAACATTTATCGTACTAAAAATGGATTTACCAGAACCTGAAAAATATATAAAAATCTATTTCCCACAGCAATTTCGATACTGACAAAATAGTCTACCGCTATGGGTTACGCAATTGTTGAAATATAATATTTTCCCACCTGAAATGAAATCATTTTTGTCACAAACATTTTATTTAGGTATTATGTATATTATTATGTATATTAATTTGTTTACGCAGAGTTTGCATCAGGCTTGGTAACAGAATTATCACAGGATGTCAAATAATATTGAGGAAACTGTTTCTTTAGCTTCGCTAAGTGCAGCTATAAATTCTCATTTATTTTTCTGTTTTTTGTTTTTGTTTTACTACGCGACTGGAGATAACATATGCCATGCGATAGCCATTTCTTTATTTTCTATAATCAGAGAATTCCAGTCCAGCCAATCTTACGAAAATGAAATAATATTTCAGTTACAGAAAGGAAATAACCTTCAGTTCAAATCAATAGACACCAGTCTGCCTACAAGGTATTACATTCAAGGGTACGTGAGACTTAGTGTACCTCTGCCGTCGTGTGTAGGCTTTACACAGGGATTAATCGTGGACTTCTGTTTGTGTATATGCATGTGTGTATGTGTAGGTGTATGTGTTTGTACCATACCCAGGCAAAGTCAAGGTATACGATCATAATGTGTACTTTAAAAAGTAAACCAAATTAAATACGAATTTGTATATTATTTGCATGGCTATCAGTTTTTTTTATTCGTGTGTTTAGATTTTCTTTTTTTTTTTTTTTTTTTTTTTTTTGAAAATACAGAAATTCTGCTGCATATGCATCCGTTGTACCCAAAATTAAAAACACTCGGCTACAGCAGTCAAATATTTCAACGGCGATGGCGTACGAAGCACTAAAAAGTGCTTTCAAACTGTACAAAACAACTCACCACAAACACACACCACACACAACACACATAACGCACTGCTATTTTGAAAGAGCGTGATTTTTCATTTCTGCTCCCCAACACGTCCAGGGAGATTTGTCAAAGGATTGGTGTCATGCGTAACTTCTGCCAAAAAGGCGGGGAATCACTGTGTTGGGCTCCGTTCAAACAATTATTTTCGGTCAGGTAAATTGCATGGCGTTTCAGACTCTCTCTCTCTCTCTCTCTCTCTCTCTCTCTCTCTCTCTCTCTCTCTCTCTCCATTATCTAATTATCTATCTATCTCTCTCAGTTGAATATGAAATGATTTAGGCAGTGACCAAAACTTACTGAGCAACTCTCTCTCTCTCTCTCTCTCTCTCTCTCTCTCTCTCTCTCTCTCTCTCTCTCCATTATCTAAGTATCTCTCTTTTATCTCTCTCTCAGTTGAATATAAATGAATTAGAATTGACCAAAGATACGAGCAACTCTCTCTCTCTCTCTCTCTCTCCAGAATTTCTGGAAATGAAAAAAAGAACAACATACCAGAACAGGAAAGAGACATGGGAAAATCCTTATTACTACCAATATTAAATGAAGGAGAAAACACGCAAACCATCATAGTGATGAATGCGCAGGGTTTAGTTACGAGTAACTCAAAAAGAAAAATAGAGTACTTAGAAGAAACTTAACCCACAAATTGAAAGAAAATAGATATAATGAATATAAGTGAAACCTGGTATTCCCAAGAGACTGGGTAATGATGATCAAATAAAAGGGTTCCAAACTTATAGATCAGATAGCAAAAAAATAGGAATCAAGGGGGAACCGCAATATATGGGAAAGACAAAAAACAAGGAAAAATATATGAGAAATATAGTAACTCAGAATGTGAACTAATAGCGGTAGAATTTGAATCTGAAAAATTAATGAACATAGTAATATATAGACCTCCTAATATAAAGAGTTTGACTTAATAATTGAAAAATTGGATGATATATGTAGAAATCACAAGACTGACTATTCTCCTATCTGGTGACTTCAACTTTCCTTCGTAGAATGGAAAGAACGAATAGGAGATTGTGGATGTACTTATACATATAAAAAAGAGAGTAATAGTAGTGCAGAAGATAAGAGGCAATTCGAAAAGCTATTAGATATGCTACTAGATACAACATTCAACAAATAAATCACCTGCCAACAGAAAGGAAAAACTACTTTTAGACTAGTATTTGTGAACGAGGTGAATTATGTTAAAGAAATAATAGTTTATAATGCGAGTATTTCAGACCATAATGTCATAGAATTAACAGTTCATTCCAAAGCAAGTGAAAAACAGAGATAAGCAAGAAATGAAAAAGTGGGAAGGATATGGAAAATACAACTTCTACAGTAAAAATATAAAATGGTCAGAAATAAATGAAGAATTAAACAAAGATTGGGATAACATTTTCGTAAGCGAGACATAAGAGTAAATACGGAGATATTATATAAAATATTAGAGAAAATAGTGGATAAATATATACCGAAGAAGAAAAGTAAACATCATTCATGCATACCAAAGACAGAAGGATCTTGTTCCAGAAAATCAGAAAGTGGAAAAAAGGTCTTGCAAAGAATAAAAATGCATGGAAAGTTATAGAACTAAAAAGTAAGATAGAAAAATGCAGAACAAAAGATTATACAATTAAAAGAAAATGAAAAACGGGAATTGGAAGAAAAAACCCTATTAAATATCAAGCAAAATCCCAAAAACTATTATACTCATATGCGAAGAAGATGAATAAAAGAAGAATAGAAATAGGCCTCTGAGAATTGAAGCGAGATTAACGAATGAAAAAAAGGAAATTTGCAACTACTGGCAGAACGATATAGAGAGAATTCACCCTAGAATAGTAATGAAGATAATGATATAGAAGTAAGGGACGAAAATAGTGAATATTTAGTGACATAGAAATTAATGAAGCTGATATTGTGCAGGCAATTAATGAAATTTAAAAATGGAGCTGCTGCAGGCCTGATGGAATCCCTTGCTATTTTGTTAAAGAAAGTAGTTCATTCTATCGCAAAGCCACTTGCAATATTATTAAGACAAAGTGTAGATACAGGCAAGATTTATGATGAGCACAAATTAGCATATCACCCCTACTTTCAAAAGTGGATCAAGACTTGAGGCAAGTAATTATAGGCCTGTGAGTCTAACATCACATATTATGAAAGTGTATGAAAGGGTAATGAAGAAAAAATATTATGAAACATTTAATAAAAAAAATAATTTGTTTAATATAGGACAACACGGTTTCGTACCCGGAAAAAGTACACAAACCCAACTGTTAGTCCACCGTGAGAACATATTCAAAATATGAAAGCGGAAATGAAACAGATGTGGTATATCTAGACTTTGCAAAAGCTTTTGACAAAGTAGACCATAATATATTAGCAAAGAAAATTAGAAAACACAATATCGTAGATAAAATAGGAAGATGGTTAAAAGAATTTTTACACAACAGAAAACAGATAGTTATTGCAAACGATGAGAAATCGGAGAAACCAAGTAATATCCCCCCCCCCCCCCCTTTGTGCCACAAGGTACGGTGTTAGCTGCAATACTGTTTGTTATTATGATTGAAGACATAGACAGTAATGTTAAGGATTCGGTAGTGAGTAGTTTCGCTGATGACACAAGAATAAGTAGAGAAAGTACTTGTGATGAAGATAGGAACGCTCTACAAAGAGACCTTAACAAAGTATATGATTGGGCAGAGGAAAATAGGATGGTATTTAACTCTGATAAATTTGAATCAATAAATTATGGAGACAGAGAAGGAAAGCTATATGAATATAGGGGACCTAATAATGAGCAATCACAAATAAGGAAGCAGTTAAAGACCTTGGTTGGTGTGATGATGATAGGAACATGTTATGCAATGATCAAATAGCAATTCTTTTGGCAAAATGTAAAGCAAAAAAATGGGAATGTTGTTACGGCACTTCAAAACAAGAAAATAGCTGAACACATGATTATGCTTTATAAAACATATGTTCGTAGTCCACTTGAATATTGCAATATGATATGGTACCCACACTATCAAAAGGATATTGCACAAATAGAGAGTGTAAAAACAAAGGTCCTTTACAGCTAGAATAGAAGAAGTTAAGGACCTTGACTACTGGGAAAGCTACAATCATTAAAATTATATAGTCTAGAAAGGAGAAGAGAACGCTACATGATAATTCAGGCATGGAAAACAGATAGAAGGAATAACAGAAAATATCATGGAAACTAAAAATATCAGAAAGAGCAAGCAGAGGTAGATTAATAGTGCCCAAAACAATACCAGGAAAAATAAGGAAAGCACACAGGACATTAATCCACTACACACCAGCATCGATAATGCAGCGTCTATTCAATGCGTTGCCAGCTCATCTGAGGAATATATCAGGAGTGAGCGTAGATGTGTTTAAGAATAAGCTCGACAAATATCTAAACTGCATCCCAGACCATCCAAGATTGGAAGATGCAAAATATACCGGAAGATGTTACTTAGCAACTCTCTGGTAGACATTAGAGGTGCCTCACACTGAGGACCTGGGGCAACCCGAACGAACTGTAAGGTCTGTAAGGTAAGGTAAGGTCTCACCTTTAACTTTCCCTAGAACAAAGCCTCGACAGAGAGAGAGAGAGAGAGAGAGAGAGAGAGAGAGAGAGAGAGAGAGAGCACAGAAGGTGAAAACAAGGACAAAACAAGTACAAAACCAGGGCGAACACGAACACCGCACTTTTTCCTTCATCAACTCACACAAGGGCAAAGATAAAATGGAAGGAGTTTTTTTTTTCTTTTTTGTGTTTCCCTTTCAATATGCCAAAGTAATTCTGGCGTTTCTGTCTGACGAATGTAGTCAGGACGACACTTGGATTATTCCTTAAAGAATGTCTTGAGAGAGAGAGAGAAAGAGAGAGAGAGAGAGAGAGAGAGAGAGAGAGAGAGAGAGAGGGGGAGAACTGAAAATGAGATTATAAATAATATTAGAACTATATAGATAAGGAACGAGAATTAATAAACAATTTGATGACGGGAGAAATACTTATGGATGTTTGACTGAGTATGTTTAAGTAAAATATATATATATATATATATATATATATATATATATATATTTATATATATATATATATATATATATATATAAATCGTATACATTTTAAAAAAAAAAAAAAAAAAAACAGGTGTCCCATAAGTCCCAGTACCATTCTGAACATAGTAATGGTACTGGGATTTTATGGACACCCTATTATATATATATATATATATATATATATATATTATATATATATATATAGTATATATATATATATATATATATATTTCTATATATCGTATACATATAAACAGGGTGTCCATAAAGTCCCAGTACCATTCTGAACAATAGTAATGGTATGGGATTTTATGGACACCCTATATATATGTATATATATATATATATATATATAATATATCATATATATATATATATATATATATATATATATATATATTTATATATATCGTATATATAAACCTGGGTGTCCATAAGTCCCAGTACCATTAACAATATAATGGACTGGGATTTTATGGACACCCTATCTTTTTTTATCTATTATATATATATATATATATATATATATATATATATATATATCTATATATATATATATATATATATATATATATATCTATCTATCTATATATATATTATATAGGATCATATATATGTATATATATATATATATATATATATATATATATAATCTTTATATTATCTCTCTCTCTATATATCTCTAGATATCTATATATATCTAATATATATATATATATCTATATATATATATATATATACATATATATATATATATATACGTACTTACATACAAATGGCATCTCTTGTAGGCCACTTCTCCAATCCAGAGGAATTAAGCATAAGAGAGAAATCACGAGACGTCTTATTTTCCACAGATATTTCCTCCTTATGTTGCGAAACCGGAAAGGTTGAACAAAGGTTGCTTTGTATGAAAGCAGGGAATACATTTGCCATCCCGAGTGGTGGAGTCCCCTCCAACACCACCCCCCCCCCCCCACCACCCCCCCCCCCCCTCCCCCGCCTGTTCAAGCAGGTTTTGAAAATGGCTCGAAAATAGGAATTCCATTGCGGGGAAACTGGTTTTATTCTGTTCATTCTTTTTTTTATCTCTCTCTCTCTCTCTCTCTCTCTGCTCTCTCTCTCGTCTCTCTCTCTCTCTCACGGTGCCTTTTGTTCCCAGGTGTTGTTACAATCAAGCCATCGAAAGAAACTATTATTTTCTTATGCAAATTTTATTCATTTTTTGCATTCTCATCTATGTCATCTTCTGAATAATAATAATAAAGAATAATAATAAAAATAATAATAATAATAATAATAATAATAATAATAATAATAATAATAATAAATAATAATAATAATAATAATAATAATAATAATAATAATAATAATAATAATGTGGATCAGACACCGCGTTGTGTCTATCTTTAAAAGTCTTATAAAAATTTGATTAGTTAATAAATGATCTTTCGCAGCATCCCTCACTGAGAAACAGATTTTAAGTTAAAACTACCAACCATTTTACTGCGAAGAAAATATCTCAGTCATCTTTTTGCAACTGTCTGTCGAAACACAATTCTATCCTTTTTCAGCCACGCGAACATTTGAAGGAATTTCAATACGATTGCCTCCTCAATACATCACGGAAAATAGAAAATATTTATCTCTTGAGTTTCAATAGGACAACAAGAAGGTATTCCATTTAAAAATTCCAGCGAGAACATTGGAAAATAACGATTAATCATGTGTTTCAGAGATAAATCTGATATTCAGTTGAAGTTGTTGTTTACGTGAAGACGACAACTGTCTGGTTGAGATGAAATGCGATTCAAGTTGTTTTCCATTTTATTTATTGCTTGTTGCATTGTTTTTATTTTTAAAAGATGTTATGTCT
Organism: Macrobrachium nipponense; assembly: GCF_015104395.2. Lineage (NCBI taxonomy): Eukaryota > Metazoa > Arthropoda > Malacostraca > Decapoda > Palaemonidae > Macrobrachium > Macrobrachium nipponense. The sequence continues at coordinate 10,689,778 of NC_061102.1, forward strand.
TCTTTGCTGGGAATTAATTTTTGATAATTGAATTTTAAAGACTGTTCATTGGACAATAGCTATTTTAGGAAAAATATATTACGGAAAAACTATTTAGAGGAAATATGTGAAGTAAATCTATCATGTTGAAAAAGGTTTGAATTAGGCCATTGTTAAAGTACAGGCCATAAATGTATGAATAAATTTATTGAATAAATAAAAAAAAATATTGGACGTAAAATAAAAAACAATAAAAATAAAAACCTGAAAGTAAATCTCGCTGTTGAAAAGCAGTTCAGATAATTGTATTTTAAGACTAACTCCATCTTGAAAAATTACGAATGAATAATAAAAAACTAGACTAAAATTTTGAAAAAATTAATCAATGATTAGCGAAACTGCCTCCATGAACTCTCACTTACCACTCACACTCACACTCACTCTCTCTCTCTCTCTCTCTCTCTCTCTCTGTAAGTTCCAACTGCGGAAAGAAATGGCGAAATTTAGCTTGCTTGGCAGATTCGCAATACGATGAGGTAGCAGGAAGGGAACTGGCATTTCTCATCTATGAGATCAGCAACAGTCCCTAACCAAAAAAGACACAAAAGCATTCATAGATATATTAGAAGGATATAATCCTTCAAACTGAACAAATCAACTGAAAACATCTTGAAAATAATTGAAGAAGTTCCAAATAAAATCCAAGTGGTCAAGAGACTCATAAAAGGAAATATACATAAACCAACATATTCCGACAAAGAAAATGAATAAGGTGAAACCTTGTGGATATCCTAATTGATGCATTAGGAAAAAGAATGCCAAAAGCATGCAAACTGTGTAAGGTGTGGTATAGCATAGTTAATCCACAAAACCTAATCAGAAAATGTGCTGCATGCAACATTCCAACCCATCCACAATGTGCTGAGGTAATGCAAGATATGAGAAAGGATACAAGAATTTTTTGCTCAACATGTCTATCATGGATAGACAATGTTATTAAATCAAGATTGAATGTACAAATAGTTGAGGATGAAGAAGAAGAGGAAGAGGAAGAAGAAGAAGAAGAAGAGGAAAAAAGGAAGAGAAGTAAACAAAACTGAAATGACAGAAAAAAATAAGGAAAACAAAGGACAAGATAAAAGTATGGATGCAGAGATACTCATTGATACTACATATGAGGCAATAAAGCAGCATACCTACGAAGAAATAAATTACGATATGACAACACAAAAGAAAATCCCGAAGAGGCTCTACCCAGATCTACACAATGACGGGAAAGAGGAAAATAGACAAAAAAGACAAAGTCTGCAACCGTTTGAAAAGAGGGAATTGCAGATTTGGAGAAAGATGTTACTACAAAACATCCTAAGGTATGTCACAACTATGAAACATATGGTAAATGTGCATACCTACATGGCTATGAGGATGATTGCAGAGATCTGCATCCAAAAATATAAAAAACCTAAAAGAAGGAAAAGGATGTAAGTTCGACAAAAAATGTAAATATATGCACCCTGTAGCCATGAATCATAATCAAATAAATAATCAATCAAGTAATAAAATCCAAAATAAGAAAGAAACAAATAAAGAGAGGAATAAAGAATATCAGGTAAAAGAAAAAAGCAAAGCCATCAACGAGATATGCAGAGATGTCAGCAAAAAATTTCAAAGCATCAGCTCCAAAATTCTACTCTAGAGATAATAACTGTATTTATTATGCAAGAGGATGCAGATACGGAGAAAATTGCAGATTCAGACACAAAATGAATAATTATGATGAAGGAAGATCAAATATTATGGAAAAGTTGGATTTTTTAATGTCAGAATTTCTGGAAATGAAAAAAAGAACAACATACAAGAACAGGAAAGAGACATGGGAAAATCCTTATTACTACCAATATTAAATGAAGGAGAAAACACGCAAACCATCATAGTGATGAATGCGCAGGGTCTAGTTACGAGTAACTCAAAAAGAAAAATAGAGTACTTAGAAGAACTAACCCAAATTGAAAAGAAAATAGATATAATGAATATAAGTGAAACCTGGTATTCCTAAGAGACTGGGAATGGGTTCCAAACTTATAGATCAGATAGAGGAATCAAGGGAACCGCAATATATGGGAAAGACAAAAAACAAGGAAAAATATATGAGAAATATAGTAACTCAGAATGTGAACTAATAGCGGTAGAATTTTGAATCTGAAAAATTAAGTGAACATAGTAATATACAGACCTCCTAATAACTAAAGAGTTTGACTTAATAATAGAAAAATTGGATGATATATGTAGAAATCACAAGGACTGGACTATTCTCCTATCTGGAGACTTCAACTTTCCTTTCGTAGACTGGAAAGAACGAATAGGAGATTGTGGCTGTACTTATACATAAAAAAAAGAGAGTAATATTAGTGAAGAAGATAAGAGGCAATTCGAAAAGCTATTAGATATGCTACTAGAATACAACATTCAACAAATAAATCACCTGCCAACAAAGAAAGGAAAAATACTTTAGACCTAGTATTTGTGAACGAGATGAATTATGTTAAAGAAATAATAGTTTATAATGCGAGTATTTCAGACCATAATGTCATAGAATTAACAGTCCATTCCAAAGCAAGTGAAAACAGAGATAAGCAAGAAATGAAAAAGTGGGAAGGATATGGAAATACAACTTCTACAGTAAAATATAAAATGGTCAGAAATAAATGAAGAATTAAACAAAGATTGGGATACATTTTCGTAAGTGATGACATAAGGGTAAATACGGAGATATTATATAAAATATTAGAGAAAATAGTGGATAAATATATACCGAAGAAGAAAAGTAAACATCAGTCATGCATACCAAGAGATAGAAGGATCTTGTTCCAGAAAATCAGAAAGTGGAAAAAAGGACTTGCAAAAGAAAAAAATGCATGGAAAGTTATAGACTAAAAAGTAAGATAGAAAATGCAGAACAAAAGATATATCAATCAAAAAGAAAATGAAAAACGGGACTTGGAAGAAAAAACCCTAATAAATATCAAGCAAAACCCCAAACTATTATACTCATACGCGAAAAAGATGAATAAAAAGAAGAATAGAAATTGGCCCTCTAAGAATTGAAGGGAGGGAGTTAACGAATGAAAAAAAGGAAATTTGCAACATATTGGCAGAACGATATAAGAGAGAATTCACCCCTAGAAATTAGATAATGAAGATAATGATATAGAAGTAAGGGACGAAAATAGTGAATATTTAGCGACATAGATATTAATGAAGCTGATATTGTGCAGGCTATTAATGAAATTAAAAATGGAGCTGCTGCAGGGCCTGATGGAATTCCTGCTATTTTGTTAAAGAAAGTAGTTCCTTCTATCGCAAAGCCACTTGCAATATTATTAAGACAAAGTGTAGATACAGGCAAGATTTATGATGAGCACAAATTAGCATATATTACCCCTACTTTCAAAAGTGGATCAAGACTAGAGGCAAGTAATTATAGGCCTGTGAGTCTAACATCACATATTATGAAAGTGTATGAAAGGGTAATGAAGAAAAATATTATGAAACATTTTAATAAAAATAAGAATTTGTTTATATATACAACATGGTTTTCGTACCCGGAAAAAGTACACAAACCCAATTGTTAGTCCACCGTGAGAATATATTCAAAAATATGAAAAGCGGAAATGAAAAACAGATGTGGTTTTATCTAGACTTTGCAAAAGCTTTTGACAAAGTAGACCATAATATATTAGCGAAGAAATTAGAAAACACAATATCGTGGATAAAGTAGGAAGATGGTTAAAAGAATTTTTACACAACAGAAAACAGATAGTTATTGCAAACGATGAGAAATCGGATGAAACCAAGGTAATATCCGTGTGCCACAAGGTACGGTGTTAGCTGCAATACTGTTGTTATTATGATTGAAGACATAGACAGTAATGTTAAGGATTCGGTAGTGAGTAGTTTCGCTGATGACACAAGAATAAGTAGAGAAATTACTTGTGATGAAGATAGGAACGCTCTACAAAGAGACCTTAACAAAGTATATGATTGAGCAGAGGTAAATAGGATGGTATTTAACTCTGATAAATTTGAATCAATAAATTATGGAGACAGAAGGAAAGCTATATGCATATAGGGGACCTAATAATGAGACAATCACAAATAAGGAAGCAGTTAAAGACCTTGGTGTGATGATGAGTAGGAGCATGTTATGCAATGATCAAATAGCAATTCTTTTGGCAAAATGTAAAGCAAAACTGGGAATGTTGTTACGGCACTTCAAAACAAGAAAAGCTGAACACATGATTATGCT
>NC_061102.1:10697280-10727280 GCF_015104395.2 Macrobrachium nipponense
ATCATTTGTCCACCGAGTTCCTTTTGGACTGTGATTAAAGCCTTTGAAAAACTCGGTAAAGGACTCATGTTCAGTAAGGACTTTATCAGGATAGCCATAGATTATGAACTTAAAATGTACTAGTGAGTTAAAGATACCTAGCCCTTCCTTGCTTATTACTGCATATTTACTTTCAGAGGGCTTTAGTTTACGTGAATAAAAAGCTATAGGGAAGAACTGTTTATCATATTGCTGAAGTAGTATCCCTCTTACCCCTTGGTCTGAGGCGGCTGTTGCAATAAAAAAAATTCTTTATTTAAATCAGGGGTTTTTAAGTTAGGTGAGCTGCATTTTCCGCTTTTAAGATATCGAACGCCTGTTGATGCTTTTCAGACCATAATAAATCTACGCTCTTCTTCGTAAGATCTGTTAAAGGAGCTGTCATGATTGAAGAGTTACATATTGACATACGATTATAACTACCCACTACAGCGCCAAAAGTGCTGTATCCCCCTTTTACGTTAATAGGTACCGGAAAGTTATGAATAGCCGACACCTTACCATGGACCTCTTTAAGACCTTGACTAGACACATAAAACCTAGATAAACATGTTCGGTTTTTTTAAAAACTCGCATTTAGATATTTTACTCTGAGATTATTTGTCTTTGTCTCTGTAGCACTAGCTCTAGTTTATGTGAATGTACTTCTAAGGTATTTAGAAAAGATTATAAGACCAACCATATAGGCATGTAGGGTATCCCCTAAAAAGTCTCCAAACACTATATTATAATTGGGGCTCAACGTAAGCCGGAGGCATACGTAAAATTTGATAATGTCCCCTGAGTATGCTGAAAACGGTATATGAGGTACAATCACTTAGGTAATGGTATCAGGTAAAAGCCTTTAAGTAAGTCCAAGTTGGTGAAAAAAAAATTTATTCTAACCTAACAGAGATAAGATGTCGTCGGTACATGGCACTGGAAACTATCGGGAGTCGTTTCCTTGTTTAAGCGACAGAAATCTACGCAGATACGCCAAGTCCGATCTTTATGGCATGACGTTTTGAGGGAAAATTATATGGGCTATTTGATTTCCTAATGACTCCTATTACTAACATTTTTCAACTTCGTCATTTTATCTCTATTTTGAAATTTCATTGAGAATCTATACGAAGGTACGTAAATAGCTTTATGTTTGTCCTTAGACCGTGTTTTGTGTAAATTACATCCGTTTTTTCCCAGAGATCACTCGCTAGTGGAGAAACTTCCTGGTATTCAGGTAAAAGATAAAAAAAAAAAATTCTGCTGAATCACCTCTGCTTGAATGACTTTACGGATATTACTTTAGATAGATTATCAGAGAGATTCATCCACGACTGGTTGGGCGTGATTAAAATTAGCAACAATAAAAAATGCGATATTTATAACTTCCGTTATCCACGATATGTATACTTTTAGGGCTTTGTTCGCGGAAATCGTTATATTTTCAGAGTGTCGGGAAGGAGGAAAATTAAAATTTCATTTCCCAGCAAAGTCTTTTTACACGCACTAAGACATTCGAGGGTGCATGCTTCTCGAGATTTTGCGTGCAAAGTGCGACTGCGGTTGTGGGAGAATTCTGTTGGGTCATTTGAACAATGTTACGATTTATGAGACAAATGTATAGTTCCTTTATAGTTCCTAAGTTATTATTTGATTAACTGTCTCATTTTTGTTTTTGTTCAAACGGATTTTAATATGTTTTGAAGGTTTATAGGATTTTCCTTTGATAAACACCGCCTTATTTTGCAGGATGTAAGTATAATATTTTGTATACCCCTAGATGAATCTTACAATTACACTAGATACAGATCAATGTTTTTTATAACTATAGAGGTATCTGTAAGCGCTCGCTTATCCGGACTTCTCATTAGAGAAGTTCGAACAACAGACGGTGAGTCCGTAAATACAGGATATTACGTCTACTAAAGAATTAAACAAGATATTCTAATTTTTACGGCGCGTACAGTCGGGCTTTATCCACCACTACTTATAATAACTTACGTATTAAAAAAAAAAAACGACGAAAACCTGCTCTGATTACTTTATACGGTCGTGTGTTTCATAGGAAAAATCCTTTTTAATTCAAAAAGATATCGGTATGTATGAACCAACAAATCGCTTTTCCCCACTCTGCTAGAGCCGCTTATTGTGTGGAATTTGCTTTGCTTTGAAAACTCGGCAGATTTAACTGACCTTGACCGCTTGACTAGGTGACACAGTCACCGAGTTTGCTTGTTTGATTCTGAACGGGCTACTGTTTTCTATTTCTTTTTGTAATAATTAGGATCCTTCTCTTTATTACATCGGCAACGTATTGTGTGTTTTTAGCATTATGTTGCTGGTTACGTATAAAGCAATGAATGACGAACTATTAGGAACTGAGCGATTACTAATAAGACAAGTTATCTCTACTGTATTCAATATTAACTGTTTGTACTTCATTCTTTGCTAAAATTTGAAATAGTGAGGGATCCTGGTCAGCGCATTTAGCCTGATGAAAGTTTTTTACAGACATGTTATTCCTTGCAATCCAGCCATATTTTTAAAGTTGAGTTGAGTCATTGAGGTTCGATATTTTATATAACTCAAAAACTCAAGGCTAAAACTGCGATCGGGACTTGCAAAGGAGCATTTATTGTCATGACCCGAAATAGTGTTACCTCTAATTTATATAGATTTGTACGGGTGTTCCACTTGTTTTTTGTGTGTTTTCTTGTCACTACGGTGCTTAACGACCCTATCCATGCATCTGTATAAATACAGACGTCCACTGCGTAAACGCATATTCACTGTTTAATATGATTTGTTACGTAAGGGATTAATAATCACCCAAAATGATAAAATTACATAGTATATGATTATGATATTTCAGTAGACTTCTGGAAACAGACACTCAAAGATAAAAAACTCGCAGTAGCGAAATCTCAATGATGTAGATAATTTCTGTAAAAAAGTAAGATTAAGAATGTCTCGTAACTTCAGCCACAGGAATAACGAAATTCGACCTGCAAAGGAAACACTCAAAGTTACTCCAAATGAATAAAAAATTGTACTTAGCTTGCTTTTGTGGGAAGTCACGGTGTTCCGATAACGACACACGGGCCTTGGTCCTCCTTCTCTATTTAGCGGATGACCTGGTTTGGCTTCAGTTTCCCCTGTGCGCGTTGTTTCGATGATTCGAGCCCTTGAAAGATCCGATGCTGCAGACGCGTTCGGTTTGTTTCTTGCAGTGCTGGAAACGCTCACTAACGATGTTTTCTTGAATGAATTCTAATGAGAGACGAGCTTCCGTTGCCGTAGGAAAAGGACACGTCGGTTTTTGTTTCTTGAAGTTATTCACTAAACGATGATACTAAGTTGCTGACGAATCTTGTTGTTTTCTGAAGTCGCTCACTAACGATGATACTAGGTTGCTTGAAGAATCTGCTGCTTCCGTCGTCGTTGACTTCTTATGATACATGATTTATTATTCTGGTTTTTTCTTCGTAGGACGTTGTAGAGTTCTTCTGGTACGCTGGCCACCAATATTAGGGCTTGTGCCTTGGTTGATAAGGCGCCCTATGAGGTAATGTTAGACTTGCGATAATCTATACGCTAAGTCGGTTGGTATTGCACTTCCATCTTCAATGGAGTGTCTGGGGTTTTGTAGATCACTTACGAAGTCGGTATTATCTTTACACGATGTGTTAAACTCATGGTTCGGTGAAGTTCTTGTAGAAAAACACTAAGTATAAAAATTATATATTTCTTCTGAAGTTTTACATGGTGAAGATCAGGTATGATTGTACAAGTCTTCTAATAACGATAGCTTGATCGCTTCTGCCAATGATGATGGCTAATCCTATTCCTCTACATGATAAAGCTTAGGTAAAGAGGTACAGTCTTCTAATGACGATAGCTAACTCTCTTCGCTGCTCTACCATCTCTGTTACAAGTTATGAAGGAACAGACAGTAGTTCGAACATATGAACATATAATCCAAATGACATAGTTTCATACGAACACATCAATCAAAATGAGACCGCTACAGATCACGTAGGCGGTAGTTGTCTCAAGCAGGGAGCTTGGACTAATGTTTATAAACAATTGAATGACTACAGGTGACGACATGTTATCTTAGCCTACTTTTATTGTATACGTCATCTTTAGCGTCTCTAGTCTGATCACATTCCTGTAAGCAATCTTTTATATATATGGACTAACATTCCATATTTTATTATGTAAACACTTACACATATATATAAAAGAACCAGATTGCTTGCAGGAATGTGATCAGACTAGAGACGTTAAAGATGACGTATACAATAAGTATGTAGGCTAAGTTGACATGTCGTCATCTGTGGTCATTCATTTGTTTTGAAACAGTCCAAGCTCCCTGCTTGAGACAACTACCCGACCTATAATTCAAACGGCCTACGTGATCTGTAGCGTGTCTCATTTGATTGTGTGTTCGTATAAAACTATGTCATTGTATGTATGTTCATATGTTCGCACTACTGTCTGTTCCTTCATAACTTGTAACAGAGATGGTAGACGGCAGAACAGAGTTAGCTATCGTCATTAGAAAGACCTGTACCTCTTTACCTAAGCTTTATCATGTAGAGGATAGGATTAGCCATCATCACTGGCAGAAGCGATCAAGCTATCGTTATTAGAAGACTTGTACAATCATATCTGATCTTCAGCATGTAAAACTTCAGAAGAACATGTCTATTTTTTATACTCCGTGTTTTCTACAAGAACCTCCTCACCGAACCATGAGTTTAACACATCGTCGTAATAACCAACAAGATAGTACCGACTTCGTAAGTGATCTACAAACCCCAAGACACTCCATTGAAGATGGAAGTGCAATACCAACCGACTTAGCGTATAGATTATCGCAAGTCTAACATTACCTCATAGGGCGCCTATCATACAGGCACAAGCCCTAATATTGGTGGCAGTGGACCAGAAGAACTCTACAACTTCTCCGAAGAAAGATCAGAATAATGAAGTATCATATAAGAACTCTTCAACGACGACGAAAGCAGCAGATTCTTCAAGCAACTTATTTTCATCGTTTAGTGAGCGACTTCAGAAAAACAACAAGAACTCTTTAACGACGACGAAAGCAAGAGATTCTTCAAGCAACTTAGTATCATCGTTAGTGAATAACTTCAAGAAACAAAACCGACGTGTCCTTTTTCCTACGACAACGCAAGCTTCGTCTCTCATTATAATCATCAAGAAAAACATCGTTAGTGAGCGTTTCCGGCACTCCAAGAAACAAACCGAACGCGTCTGCAGCATCGATCTTTCAAGGGCACGAATCATCGAAACAACGCGCACGGGGGAAACTGAAGCCAAACCAGGTCATCCGCTAAATAGAGAAGGAGGACCAAGCCGTGTGTCGTTATCGGAACACCGTGACTTCCCACAAAAGCAAGCTAAGTACAATTTTTTATTCATTTGGAGTAACTTTGAGTGTTTCCTTTACAGGTCGAATTTCGTTATTCCTGTGGCTGAAGTTACGAGACATTCTTAATCTTACTTTTTTACAGAAATTATCTACATTATTGAGATTTCGCTACTGCGAGTTTTTATCTTTTGAGTGTCTGTTTCCAGAAGTTCTACTGAAATATCATAATCATATACTATGTTAATTTTATCATTTTGTTTTGGTGATTATTAATCCCTTACGTAACAAATCATATTAAACAGTGAATATGCGTTTACACGCAGTGGACGTCTGTATTTATACAGATGCATGGATAGGGTCGTTAAGCACCGTAGTGATTAGAAAACACACAAAAAACAAGTGGAACACCCGTACAAATCTATATAAATTAGAGGTAACACTATTTCGGGTCATGACAATAATGCTCCTTTGCAAAGTCCCGATCGCAGTTTTAGCCTTGAGTTTTTTGAGTTATATAAAATATCGAACCTCAATGACTCACCTTAACTTTAAAATATGGCTGGATTGCAAGGAATAACATGTCTAAAAAAAAAAAAATAAAAAAAAAAAAAAAAAAACTTTCATCAGGCTAAATGCGCTGACCAGGATCCCTCACTATTTCAAAATTTTAGCAAAGAATGAAGTACAAACAGTAATATTGAATGCAGTAGTGATAACTTGTCTTATTAGTAATCGCTCAGTTCCTAATAGTTCGTCATTCATTGCTTTATACGTAACCAGCAACATAATGCTAAAAAACACACAATACGTTTGCCGATGGTAATAAAGAGAAGGATCCTAATTATTACAAAAAGAAATAGAAACAGTAGCCCGTTCAGAATCAAACAAGCAAGCTCGGTGACTGTGCCACCTAGTCAAGCGGTCAAGGTCAGTCAAAACTGCCGAGTTTTCAAAGCATAGCAAATTCCACACAATAAGAAGCACTCTAGCAGAGTGGGGGGGGAAAAAGTGATGTTGGATCATACACCCAATACCTTTTTAAAATTAAAAAGGAATTTCCCTATGCATCACACGACGTATAAAGTAATCAGAGCAGGTTTTCGTTTTTTTTTTAATACATAAGTTATTATAAGTAGTGGTGGATTAAGCCCGACTGCACGCGCCATAAAAATTAGAATATCTTGATTTATTTCATTAGTACACGTAATATCCTGTATTTACGGACTCACCGTCTGTTGTTCGAACTTCCCTAATGAGAAGTCCGGATAAGCGAGCGCTTACAGATACCTCTATAGTTATATAAAACATTGATCTGTATCTAGTGTAATTGTAAGATATCCATCTAGGGATACACAAAATATTATCTTACATCCTGCAAAATAAGGCGTGTTTATCAAAGGAAAATCCTATAAAACCTTCAAACATATCAAAATCAGTTTGAACAAAAAGAGACAATTAATCAAATAATAACTTATATAAAGGAACAATACATTTGTCTCATAAATCGTAACATTGTTCAAATGACCCAACAGAATTCTCCCACAACCGCAGTCGTAGTTTGCACGCAAAATCTCGAGAAGCATGCACCTCGAATGTCTTAGTGCGTGTAAAAAGACTTTGCTGGGAAATGAACTTTTAATCCTTCCCGACACTCTGAAATATAACGATTTCCGCGAGCAAAGCCCTAAAAGTATACATATCGTGGATACGGAAGTTATAAATATCGCAATTATTGTTGCTAACTTTTAATCCCGCCCAATCAGTCGTGGATGAATCTCTCTGTTAATCTATCTAAAGTAATATCCGTAAAGTCATTCAAGCAGAGGTGATTCAGCAGAAATTTTTTTTATCTTTTATCTGAATACCAGGAAGTTTCTCCACTAGCGAGTGATCTCTGGGAAAAAACGGATGTAATTTAACACAAAATACGGTCTAAGGACAAACATAAAGCTATATACGTACCTTCGTGTAGACTCTCAATAAAATTTCAAATAGAGATAAATGACGAGTTGAAAAATGTTAGTAATAGGAGTCCATTAGGAAATCAAATAAGCCCATATAATTTTTCCCTCAAATGTCATGCCATAAAAGATCGACTTGGCGTATCTGCGCAGATTACGGTCGCTTAAACAAGGAAACGACTCCCGATAGTTTCCAGTGCCATGTACCGATGACATCTTATCTTTGTTAGGTTAGAATAAATTTTTCACCAGCTTGGACTTACTTTAAAAGCTTTTACCAGATACCATTACCTAAGTGATTGTACCTCATACACCGTTTTCAGCACACTCAGGGGACATTATCAATTTTTACGTATGCTTCCGGCTTACGTTGCGCCCCAATTACAATATAGTGTTTGGAGACTTTTAAGGGATACCCTACATGCCTATTGGTTGGTCTTATAATCTTTTCTAATACCTTAGAAGTACATTCACATAAACTAGAGCTAGTGCTACAGAGACAAAGACAAATAATCTCAGAGTATATCTAAATGTGAGTTTTAAAAAACCGAACATGTTTATCTAGGTTTTTATGTGTCTAGTCAAGGTCTTAAAGTAGTCCATGGTAAGGTGTCCGCTATTCATAAACCTTCCGGTACCTATTAACGTAAAGGGGATACAGCACTTTTGCGCTGTAGTGGGTATTACAATCGTATGTAAATATGTAACTCTTCAATCATGACAGCTCCTTTAACAGATCTTACGAAGAAGAGCGTAGATTTATTATGGTCTAAAAAGCATCAACAGGCGTTCGATATCTTAAAAGCGGAATAATGCAGCTCACCTAACTTAAAAATCCCTGATTTATAAGGAATTTTTTTTTTTATTGCAACAGACGCCTCAGACCAAGGGGTAAGAGGGGTACTATTCAGTAATATGATAAACAGTTCTTTCCTATAGCTTTTTTATTCACGTAAACTAAAGCCTTCTGAAAGTAAATATACAGTAATAGGCAAGGAAGGGCTAGGTATCTTTAACTCACTAGTACATTTTAAGTTCATAATCTATGGCTATTCCTGATAAAGTCCTTATTTTCTGAACATGAGTCCTTTACCGAGTTTTTCAAAGGCTTTAATCACAGTCCAAAAGGAATTCGGTGACAAATGATCATTCAGGTCTTTGGAGCCAAGATAAAGATATCTACCTGGGAAAAGCAAATATCTATAGCTGACGCATTATCCCGCAATCCCACACCATACAGCAAAGAACCTTAATTGGAATTGGACTAAAAGATATAGAAACATCGTGCCTATTGTTAAACCGTATCTAAACAAGAAAATTCCTTAACCCAAGAGATCGCGAGAAAATTGAATATCTGGGTTTGGAGCGCAGAAACTGTTACGAAAAACTGAACAAAGCAAGAGTCAACAGACATAACTCAAAACAATAAACACTTCGAACGGAAACAGAGTCAGCAGCAATAAACACCAAACAATAAACACTTCGAAACGGAAACAGGGTCAGCGGCTAAGCAAAAAACAATCAACACTTTGAGCAGAAACCCTAAAGCAAAGTATATTTAAAGTATGTGTATCAGAATAATGAAATCAAATGAATAATTATTTATGTAGGTCCGTGACGAGGGAAAACTCGAAGAACACGGCAGATGACTAACGACCAGGTAGTAGTAATAATCTCTCTCATACCAATCGTCATAAACTGGTTGTATTCCGTCATCCAGGTTTCCCTACTATGTCACGGAAAGCCAAATCACTGTTTTACTGGCCTACAATGCTTACAGATATAAAAAGCACATAACTGATTGTAACACGTGTCATGAAAACAAGGGACACACTAAGACACCTGTCAGTTAAGGGCCTATCCTGTGCCAAATCAATCCTTGAAAGAATATACTTAGAATTATTAACAGAATTACGAGTCTGACAGAGGGAATAAACATTTCTTAGTGTTAATAGTTCCTTGACACATTATATAGAATTAATAGCACTAAAAACAAACACCGCAATTGAGTGCGTTACGAATATTTATGAGTGCTAATCAGTAATATGGAATTCAACACATATAATCTGTGACTCGGGTGGTGTAAATCAATAATAATCTCCTTAACACGTTGTGTGAATTCCTTTCCATTAGAAAACCAATAATATATTTTATCACCCAGAGTCAATCGGTTTTGGTAGAATAACGGATAATTAAATAGGAAGTGTCAATGTCTTACGAGTTACAACTCGTGATATTGGATCCGAACTGGATTATAGCGGTTCTCGCGGTTTTATTTTATACCTTTATCATTTATATCTTGTATCTATAGAATTGATGCCGCAAGTAGCCTTATACGGTACGCCGGTAGAACACTTTTCCACATATTCAAGCCAACCATTAATTTATCAAATATATATAAAAGAAATATATAAATAAATAAATAAAAATAAAAAATAAAAAAACAAAAATATGGATACAAGTGGAGTCATATACCACCTCCGTAAGAAGTCGGAAGGGTTACAAATTATAAAAAAAGGAATCACGATAAAATCAAATAAGGCCACAAAACGTAACCATAGGTTATTAAATATCCAAATCCATATATATGCGTAAAGATTTGAACTCTAACTTAACGCTTTAGTAATGACAAATAAGCTAAAAGTTCAAACACATATCCAAAACCAACTGACATATTGTCTGTCCCGGTAATTTATATTCGTAGTCAATGGAAAAAAAAAATTATAATAATAGTAAATAAATAAATAAATAAATAAAATAAAAAAGATTTAAAGTCAGGAAGTCTAGAAGTGAAAATGTTATCTATGGAATAATCCTATATTAATCTTATACAGGGCTATAATATATATAGAATTTGTATGGAAACTTTTTTCATTAGTTTGAATAAGGAAGATTTAATTTAACATAATTACAATTATGCAGATTTCCAACATGAAACTAATATATTGTTCAATTTTGGTACTGTTTTTTTTTTTCAGACATTCTTCTCATGTGGGTCGAGTATTAAAAAAAAAAAAAAAAAAAAAAAAAAAAATTATCCTAAAGTCGTATCTCTTACAGCAAGTAACGTAACTCTTTAAGCTGGTGACGACGTCATCAGTTCTAGAAGGTCTGTCGCGTTTGCCGTATCAGCAGTGATTCCTTTAACCTCAAATATCTGCTTGCACAGGCTTCATCTTGCGCTTGACAAAGCAGATTGACTGGAGAAAGGAATGCATAGCCCGAACTTCTCATGGGCAAGGCAGACGTATCTATCCGTATGCGCAATGCACCTAAGGAGTTGCAATCATTTTAAAATTAATAAACAAAATAAGCAAATAGAATTTCTATAACAACAAAATGAATTAATTTTTTCTGAACCTCATAGACATTTAGAAGTATCAAGATATGAATATGAAATATTTACTTGCAACATTAGCCTATTACAATTCAAGTAAACATTCATGGGAAAATGTCACATTTTCTTGAAAAACCCAAAGTTTATTTAGAAATTAGTTACATAGTGGGTTTTTTTTTTCGTTGCATCTCCTACCTATTAATAATGTTTTAAAATTAACCTCAGAGGATGCGCGCGGGGAATTTGAATATGAAACTTTTGTTAGGGCACATAGGATCAGATTTTATCACAACTTAATTTCAGTTAGCATAGAGAAATACAGAATCATGATTAATCTTCTCTTTGACTCTTATGTTGCCTGGCAATCTTACAATTAGCTCCGTTTTTTCCACTTCTTTGTCTAGTAACTTACTACCAGTATATCGAATTTTCTTTGAGATTCGTAATGATATCTATTTATTTGTATAATTATGGATATTTTTACAGTCATCATAGACCTGATAGGTTCCTCCATTGTTAATGCCATGGATAAAAAAGTTTGTACAGCGGACTCTTTTGAATTCCAAATATCAGCGAATTCATGTGGGTAAAGTCTGGTCTAAATGGCTCTCTCCCGCCCTGTATTTGGATGTCGTCTGAATTTACTTTGCCCTTGTGACAAGTATAATTTCACTTGCAGGCTGATTAATGGAACCTGTTACAGTATCCTGCAGTACGATAGTTTCACATCGCAACTTAAAAAAATCGTCGTCGCTGCGGCGGACGCGGCAGTCGAGTAACAACCGCCTACAATGTGAAAGGAATAAGCACCATCATGGACTTCTTCGACCGACACCGTATCTCGTCGTTAAAATTTCGTTTTCATGCGGAACGCTTCAGCGATTGTTCGGTTTCGAAATCGACTACGAAAGGGACATACTTCCGCATTACTGAACCCCGGAAGGTATTCACTCTACTTTGCTGGCGAAGGACTCGTGCATGGGGAGTTTTTTTTATTCATCGCGAACGTAATCGTGTAGCTTAGGATGCAGAGAATAAGTATGAGCGCAAAAATAGAACGTTGGATCCCGCCCAGGCAATTTTCCCCTTGTTTTTAACCCTGTGAAATAGGCCGTTTCATTGGGCTATGTATGGTTGTCTGGAACTGTGTAATGGACGAAAAGTTGTTCGAACGCTAGTTAAATGTGAAGTAGTATAACCTCGGTCATGTATCCTATATATAGTAATGATCATAAATAACAGAATCGAAATATAGTTTTTGCGTGTACGCACTAGGAATCTATATATAATGATCATAATTAACAGAATCGAAAATATATCTTTGTGTGTACGCAATAGGAATCTTTTAGGTTTAGCACATATATTAATCATAATTATATGAATCCATATACATATGTATAAACAAATCAGGTAGCCTATAATCAATCTGTTACTTTTTCTTACCAATATCTGCAGTTATATATGAGTTAGTATATGGATTTTTGGGAATCAGATATATAACATTTAGCATAAAAATCAACGAATCAATCAGCATAAACATTAATAATTTTATCAATTCATATTGAATTTTTTATCAGTTAAAATATGATTTTTTATCATGTTAATCTTCATTCTATGCATTGTCAAAGTACATTAGTATTTTCTGTAGCATATGTATCTTAATGAATGAAGTGAAAAACTGTATCATTATATATCACGTGATCACTATTATTTACCAATATCATTGTTTTATATTTTATTACTTGAATCATTCATGTACACCATGAATTTTTATTTACTTATATATATTCACATAGTGTCTGTATCACACTCCTATAAGTCAAGTGCAAGTCAAGTTTGAGTAATATTCAGTAGTTGGTTTTGGTAGCTGACCGAGCTAATGTAAGTGTTTACATAATAAAAATATGGAATGTTAGTCCATATATATAAAAGACCAGATTGCTTGCAGGAATGTGATCAGAACTAGAGACGTTAAAGATGACGTATACAATAAGTATGCAGGCTAAGTTGACATGTCGTCATCTGTGGTCATTCATTTGTTTTGAAACAGTCCAAGCTCCCTGCTTGAGACAAACTACCCCGACCTATAATTCAAACGGCCTACGTGATCCTGTAGCGTGTCTCATTTGATTGTGTGTTCGTATGAAACTATGTCATTGTATGTATGTTCATTATGTTCGCACTACTGTCTGTTCCTTCATAACTTGTAACAGAGATGGTAGACGGCAGAACAGAGTTAGCTATCGTCATTAGAAGACCTGTACCTCTTTTACCTAAGCTTTATCATGTAGAGGAATAGGATTAGCCATCATCATTGGCAGAAGCGATCAAGCTATCGTTATTAGAAGACTTGTACAATCCATATCTGATCTTCAGCATGTAAAACTTCAGAAGAACATGTCTATTTTTATACTTCGTGTTTTCTACAAGAACCTCCTCACCGAACCATGAGTTTAACACATCGTCGTAATAAC
The DNA here is from genome assembly GCF_015104395.2 of Macrobrachium nipponense. Lineage (NCBI taxonomy): Eukaryota > Metazoa > Arthropoda > Malacostraca > Decapoda > Palaemonidae > Macrobrachium > Macrobrachium nipponense. The sequence continues at coordinate 10,710,475 of NC_061102.1, forward strand.
CAACAAGATAGTACCGACTTCGTAAGTGATCTACAAACCCCAAGACACTCCATTGAAGATGGAAGTGCAATACCAACCGACTTAGCGATAGATTATCGCAAGTCTAACATTACCTCATAGGGCGCCTTATCATACAGGCACAAGCCCTAATATATATATATATATATATATATATATATATATATATATATATATATATATATATATATATATACATATATATATATATATATATATATATATATATATATAATATATATATATATATATATATATATATATATATATATATATATATATATATATATGTATATATATATATATATATATATATATATATATATATATATATATATATATATGTATATATGTATACATATATATATTAATTAATTCCTAACTCATACTATAACCTCGATGAAATACGAATGACACGCCCTAACCGTAGGTCAGGAAGGTCAGGGTGCAAACATTCCCAAAGAGATATGATTCTGAAGTGAACAATTTACGTGGGACTTGAGGAAAACACTACGAGAGGGACCTTCGCCATTTTATATGCAAGAGACCGCTCCTTCCTCGAGTTGTAGAGAAATATCATCTATTTCAACAAGCAAATGGTAAATAATTCTTTTATGCTCTCTCAAGGACAGAACAACGTATCTGGATTTATTATTGAAAGGTATGTGGGTTTTTTTGTGTAAATTTTGTATATCAGGTGTATACATTTTTGTCTCATGTTTCTCTTGGAGTTGAAAATTATATTAGTGCTGTTTTCTGTGCTTATTTCTGATGTTATGTGTATAATTTTTTCAGAGAGAGAGAGAGAGAGAGAGGGAGACAGAGAGAGAGGGAGGGAAAGACTGTAATAGGAGACGAAAAGGCCGAAAGAGAGAGAGAGAGAGAGAGAGAGAGAGAGAGAGAGAGAGAGAAGTTGTGAATAGCGACGAAAAGGCCGAGGACGAGGAGAGAGAGAGAGAGAGAGAGAGAGAGAGAGAGAGAGTAAGGCTGTAATAGGAGACGAAAAGCCCGAAGGAGACAGAAGGAGAGAGAGATTGAGAGAGAGAGGTTGTGAATAGAGATGAAAAGGTCGAAGGAGAGAGAGAGGTAGAGAGAGAGAGATAGAGAGAGAGAGAGAGAGAGAGAGAGAGAAGTCAATATTTATCCAAGAATGTTAACGAGCCAATTTCCTGCCCAACAGGTATAGCTTCTGATATTTATCAAAGGTTATTAAACAGCTAATTTCCTTCCCAGCGAACCTAACGAGGTGTGATGAGTCCAGAGAGAGAGAGAGAGAGAGAGAGAGAGAGAGAGAGAGAGAGAGAGAGAGAGAGACCTACCTTCATTATTAACGTAAGCTTATCTAAAAATGGTTCTTGTTACATTTGATATAGATGATATTGAGAGACATTACATATGTATATATATATATATATATATATATATATATATATATATATATATATATATATATATATATGTGTGTGTGTGTGTGTGTGTGTGTGTGTGTGTGTGTATTTATATATATGTGTATAATGTATATATATACAATTTTCTACATTACGGGAATTATAGCGAAGATATAATCTTGTTTTTCTTAAATATATTCCTGCATGATTTTCTGTTATCTGCAAAAGCACTTTCAAGCACCTGATTTTTGTTTTTTCAGTGAGAAAAATGGAATGCTTTCTGAATTATTGCGAGAAGAATATATATATATATATATTCAAACAAAAACATGCACAGCTGGAATTATATTTTTCTTTGGGACTTTCAAAGCTTCATAAAATTTGTTTTTTCCCTTTGAATACCCAGAAACCGATCATTATTTGTTCCGTTTATTTTTATATTCTTTATATTTCTCAGAGGTACTCCAGGGTGGTGTTATGTTCCCATTTTGTTTTTGAGTCATAAAACAAAAAGTGGGCTTTTCATCAGCTGCACGAAAAAAAAACTGTTATTGAAAAGAAGCTTGCCGATACTTGGTCAGTGGTTAGTCTACTAAATATTTATCTGTTAATATTTTCTCGAAGGAAAACCTGTCGCTTTCTGTCTTTTTCGACGAAAGCAAGTTTCCTTGTCATTTTTTCTTTACTGTTTAGTTTTTTTTACTTTAAATATTTTTTTTTACTGCAAATAATGGTTTAATAAGTTTTTAATAGTAAAGTTTTACAGTCTAAATTCTTTTTAACTCTAAATATATATTAACCTCATTTTTTTACTGTCTAAATTGTTTTTGCTTTCAATCTTTACTTAACTCATTTTTTCAACTTTAAGTCCGTTTTTAACTGTAAATATTTTTTTACTGTCTAAATTTTTTTTTAATTAACCAGATTTTCATAACTTAAAAAATTTATTTTATAAAATGAATGCATTTAACGTTATCATATGTTTATTGAATGTTTAGGAGAGAGAATGTTTTGGGATTTTGAAAACTTTCAAAAACCTAGCATCATGTTTTTGCTTCATTCTGAAGATTTATAATTTGAGATGAGAGAGAGAGAGAGAGAGAGAAGAGAGAGAGAGAGAGAGAGAGAGAGAGAGAGAGAGAATGTTTAAGAATTCTGAAAATTTTAAAAACTAGCTTATGCTTTGGCATCCCTCTGAAGATTTATATGATAAGAGAGAGAGAGAGAGAGAGAGAGAGAGAGAGAGAGAGAGAATTTATTATTAGTTGTTTTTCAAACCCGTGGCATTGACCAAATGAAATAATAGCAATCAAAACACTAGCATTATTCATGGGGTCTTTGAACCAGCTTAAATCAGTTTTGACATATTCACTTATTTTTTTCTTTTAATTAGAAGACTCGACCAAAATATTAAAAGAATCAGAAGACTTAAGTAATCTCGAGAATGCTGGCGAAGTCAGGGAACACGAATCAAAACAATACGATATTGCCTAGTTAGCTATACTTCTTATGATTAGTTAGTTTTTCCTTTAGAAATATAAACAAAAGGAAACAGAATCCATTACGAGAAACAGTAAATGAAACAACGTCTTCTCTCGAGGCGAATAAATGTGAGAGAAGTTCACAAATAGATTGTCTTTTTTTTTTTTTTTTTTTTTTTTTTTTTAAACCAGCGGGTACTAACGTCAGCCAAGAGATCATTCGCTCTTTCCCCAACCTGTTGTTCTCCCCCGCCCCTCTCTCTCTCTCTCTCTCTCTCTCTCTCTCTCTCTCTCTCTCCACCCCCCCGAGGACTAGTGAGCAAACAGACCGTCTTCGTTGACACAATGACTGTTCTCACTACGCGTCAAGTAACGGTCCTCAGGAATGATAGGACATTCCTACTCTCTGTAGATGCGAGTTGGGGTTTTTTTACGTGGAGAGAATGTTTATGGTTCCCCTGTGCACGATCGCCCAAAACCAATTTGCCAGTTGCGATGAGCCAAAAGCCGCCCCAAGACGGAGAGAGAAGAGACCCAAAGGGTGATACAAGTAATTGCTATTGGAATTAGATACGTTTTATGCTCTTGGTGTATCTGGAGCTATATAGACTGCCTTGCTTATTTGGCAAGATACAGAACTGAAAATAGGTCTTATGCTTTTTTTAATCATCTTGTGATTGTGAAAGATACCTTGATTATGCCAATGGTATTAGATATTTTTCGTTCTCTTGGGGTTTCTGAAGGTAGATATCCTTGCCAATTGGGAGGATAAAGCATTTGAGGCGTCTGTGAATCATCTTGTGATTGTTGAAGATACTTTAGAAGTGTGAATATGTATACACTCTTTTCTCTTTGTGTCCGAAGTTAGACTTGCTTACCATTTGGGAGGAAAAAAAAGATTTAGGAATTTGTAAATGCTCTTGTGATTGTGAAAGCTACTTTGCTGTGTAAATACACATACACAAATTAGATATCCTTCGTTCTCTCTTTGCGCGTGAAGTTAGACTTCCTTGTCACTTGGGAGGAAGAAGGACTGAGGCATTTGTGATAGTGAAAGATACTTAGGCATTTGTGATTATGCTTGTGATTGTGAAAGACGCTTTAGGTGTGTGAATATACACAAACTCAACAGCACAAATATAGTGTCTTCGATGATGAATAGTCTTCGACAGGAAAAATTGCTAGATTGAGGCACCAATAAAGAGATCACACATATCTTGATAAATTATTCAATTTTGTGGGTGAAAACCAATTATGTCTGTAAGTACTTTTCGTCTGTACACAGAAAAACATTGCAAAACCATTAACGAAGAGCTTCTGGGAACGTCACATTCCGTGCAAGAGAAGGTGTATTTGCAGGTGACTTCAATGGAAATGTAAGTAAGACATAAAATATTTTGTATAAATCATTAGTGAAGAGTACAAACGTTATGTAATTGAAAAAATACTATGACTTTGGTGCTAAAGTTATATAGTTTTTTTTTCATTGTTAAGGAAAACTATTCAGGAAACTGGGTTTGGGTTTACGAAATTGTTATAGGCAGATGAAATGATTTCTTTACTTAAAAGTATCAGAAATTACAAGTGATTGGAGGCATTTACGATCATTGTCTGATTGAAGTAATGTGAATATAGTGAGTGATAAGGGGTTCCCACCCAAGGTGGGAAAGCATTCATGAGGTGAAAGTAATTAATATTAACGTATATATAGTGAATGAATAGTGTACTAAGCGAAAACTTAACTCAGGTGGGATTAGTATAACATTCAAATGATGGTGTCATTTTCCCTGCAGTTAGTGCTTGTTAGTTTAGTCATTATTATTTATTATTATTATTATTATTATGATTATTATTATTATTATTATTATTATCAACAATCCTCATAGCAGCACGAGTCTTCAAATGGAGAAAACAAATCCACAGTTTATGTAAAATGTACATATATTTAAATTCAAAACTTTAAGAATAGCTTTCGGGAATCTGTTCGGTTCCCTTATCAATCTGATTGATAAGGGGAAACCGAACAGCATTCCCGAAAGCTATCCTTAAAGTTTTGAATTTAAATTTATATGTACATTTACATAAACTGTGGATTTGTTTCTCCATTATTATTATTATCATTACATTTTCTGGAGACCGCACAATTTCTTAAAAAGAAGAAAAAAAAAAAACGAAAATCATTGCCACCATCTCAGATAAACCATCCCATCTCTTCAAAAGCAACAAGAACTCTGATTTGAAGCGACAACCTCACTGAAGTAGCCACAGTCTCTCTAGGTAGTATCCAGGAATGTCCTGGCCATTCCTACACATTCCTACCCATTCCTGGGTGGAATCACCTGTCCCTTCTTCCCTGTCATAACTTCTCTTTTTGACATCTCGTACGATGCTGCTTTGCTGTAGTGCATTCGCCTTCAGGAGAATAGCGGCCTTTTTTGGAGTTTTTTGTGGGGGGGGGAGGGGGGGGGCGTGTGGGGTGGTGTGTGGGGGGGGGGGGGGGGGGGCGGTCCTGTCGTAGAAGATTGGATGTGGACAGCTTTTGGGTAACTTGACAGTTTCTCTCGAATGTTATCATTATTTTCTTTTTTGGAGGGGGGCCGGCGGGTGGGAGGGGGAGTCCTTTTATTTATTTTGATCTATTTATAAATTGTTTTCGATTTATCATTATTCTTTTGTCTTTCATTTTTTACAAAGCATTTTATCTGGAATGTTATTATTGTTTTTTTGGTGGGGGGGCCGGCCGGGTGGGGGGGGGGGGGGGGGCATTCTTTTATTTACTTTTTCTATTTTATAAATTGTTTTCGTTTTATCTTTTCATTTCACTTTCATTTCTACAACTTGTTTTTCCCTCCGTTTTATTATAGTTTTTCCTTTTAGCTTTTTGTCTGAGTAAGATTTTAGTTATGTCAAAAAATATATCTGTTACGTACAATACTTAACTTGCTTTTATTTCTGCTTCACCGGCTTTTTTTCTTTCTTTTTTTTTGCCTCACCAGCATTTCATAATTTACTTCATCATATGATTCATTCTCAGTATAACATTTCATCACGTTTACGTTATTTGACATTTAAAATAGTGTTGCATTATAACAAACCTATTGCCACACTGTTAAATAGAAAACTCTCTCTCTCTCTCTCTCTCTGCTCCAGGTCGTGAAACTTTACTGGAAGCTGGTTTAGGAGAAATAAGCTGAGAGTTCTCAAACTTCCAGTAGGATATGTTTCGTGAATCTCTCTCTCTCTCTCTCTCTCTCTCTCTCTCTCTCTCTCTCTCTCACACACACACACACACACGCTTGCGTACAAAACACACGAACAAACAACTGTACGAAATTTTATACATTTATCATTTATCATCCTCAAAGGCTCCTAATTCAAAAGATTCTTTCTTCGTATAAACCTTACAATAAAGAAGAACCTCAAATTAATTTCGATTTCTTCGCGATAAAAACATATTTCCCACTTTGCCCTGAGGCATTTTATGCCTCGTAAATAATTCAGGGAACTCGATCCTTCCACGGGAGGGCTTTTGTGGACCAATAAACTGAACATCCGGCGAGATTTATCGCCTTCCCCCTGTGTGAAAAAAAAAATCTAATTTATGAAGTGGCCTCACGATTTATGCTTTGTGAATCCGAATGCGTCATAGATTTCCATTAGAATCGTGGTGAGTTTTGGATTAGGGAAGAGAGAGAGAGAGAGAGAGAGGATTAGAAGAGAGAGGAGACGAGAGAGAGAGAGAGAGAGAGAGAGAGACGCTGCGAGTTCGGGGTTTGCACGCTGCAAATATAATTAGGAAGGTAAACTCAAAAGTGGTCCTCAGTCTCCCTATTGAAGAGGAGTTTACGTACGACCTCGTTACTGCTCTCTCTCTCTCTCTCTCTCTCTCTCTCTCTCTCTCAAGAACCATACACGTGAAAGGCTGAAACCTACACCCAGTATTCTTCGTTTGAGGACCGTGAAACAGAGTAGATTATCTAAAAAAAAATAAATATATAAAAAAATGTCGTCCTTCTTATCCTGATTTCTGGAACCATGAACGTGCTGCTGGTGACGCTTTTGCGAAAGGGAAGGAGACAGAAGTTTAATCATATATGTCATATATATTACCATATCAGGTAATTATATAAATTTTCATCTTCATCGCTTTCGCTTGTGTCTTTGAAATGTGAGACCTGGTGGCGTTTGTAAGGTGGGGGGGGGGGGGGGGGGCGCCTTGGAGGGTTCGATGTTGTAGGAGGGGAGAGGCGTGTTAGGTGGAGAGTTACGTGTAGGGAAGGGGTTTGAGGTGGAAGAGGAGGGGTGTGTAGGAGCGGGGTGGGAGGTCTAAGCACAGCTATTAGTATAAGAGTCTTTTGCCTTCGGGAATATTTCAGAGTCTTGCAAACATTTACCTTTTGATGCTGAGCACCGAGAGGAAATTTACAGCTGCAAAGGAGCCAGATGCTTTTGCAATTGGGAAGATTAATTTTGAGAGTAAACACAGCGATTCTTTTTTTTTTTTTTTTTAACGAGGGAAGTCTTCGTATGTAAAGATTCCGCTGGAGAGAGAGAGAGCCTTACCTTACCTTACTTACCTTACCTTACAGACCTTACAGTTCGTTTCGGGTTGCCCCAGGTCCCTCAGTGTGAGGCGCTCTAATGTCTACCAGAGAGTTGCTAGTACATCTTCCGGTATATTTTGCATCTTCCAATCTTGGATGGTCTGGGATGCAGTTTAGATATTTGTCGAGCTTATTCTTAAACACATCTACGCTCACTCCTGATATATTCCTTCAGATGAGCTGGCAACGCATTGAATAGACGCTGCATTATCGATGCTGGTGCGTAGTGGATTAATGTCCTGTGTGCTTTCCTTATTTTTCTGGTATAGTTTTGGGCACTATTAATCTACCTCTGCTTGCTCTTTCTGATATTTTTAGTTCCATGATATTTTCTGTTATTTTCCTTCTATCTGTTTCCATGCCTGAATTATCATGTAGCGTTCTCTTCTCCTTTCTAGACTATATAATTTTTAAGGATTGTATTTGTCTTTCCCAGTAGTCTAGGTCCTTAACGTTCTTCTATTCTAGCTGTAAAGGACCTTTGTACACTCTCTATTTGTGCAATATCCTTTTGATAGTGTGGGTACCATATCATATTGCAATATTTCAAGTGGACTACGAACATATGTTTTATAAAGCATAATCATGTGTTCAGCTTTTCTTGTTTTGAAGTGCCGTAACAACATTCCCATTTTTGCTTTACATTTTGCAACAGAATGGCTATTTTGATCATTGCATAACATGTTCCTATTCATCATCACACCAAGGTCTTTAACTGCTTCCTTATTTGCGATTGTCTCATTATTAGGTCCCCTATATGCATATAGCTTTCCATTCTCTGTCTCCATAATTTATTGATTCAAATTTATCAGAGTTAAATACCATCCTATTTATCCTCTGCCCAATCAATATACTTTGTTAAGGTCTCTTTGTAGAGCGTTCCTATCTTCATCACAAGTAATTTCTCTACTTACTTCTTGTGTCATCAGCGAAACTACTCACTACCGAATCCTTAACATTACTGTCTATGTCTTCAATCATAATAACAAACAATATTGCAGCTAGCACCGTACCTTGTGGCACACCGGATATTACCTTGGTTTCATCCGATTTCTCATCGTTTGCAATAACTATCTGTTTTCTGTTGTGTAAAAATTCTTTTAACCATCTTCCTACTTTATCTACGATATTGTGTTTTCTAATTTTCTTTGCTAATATATTATGGTCTACTTTGTCAAAAGCTTTTGCAAAGTCTAGATAAACCACATCTGTTCATTTCCGCTTTTCATATTTTTTGAATATGTTCTCACGGTGGACTAACAGTTGGGTTTGTGTACTTTTTCCGGGTACGAAACCGTGTTGTCCTATATTAAACAAATTATTTTTTATTAAATGTTTCATATATTTTTTCTTCATTACCCTTTCATACACTTTCATAATATGTGATGTTAGACTCACAGGCCTATAATTACTTGCCTCTAGTCTTGATCCACTTTTGAAAGTAGGGGTGATATATGCTAATTTGTGCTCATCATAAATCTTGCTGTATCTACACTTTGTCTTTAATTAATATTGCTAAGTGGCTTTGCGATAGAATGAACTACTTTCTTTAACAAAATAGCAGGGACTCCATCCGCCCTGCAGCAGCTCCATTTTTATTTTTAATTTCATTAATTGAACGTGCACAAATTCAGCTTCCCCCACAAAAAAATTATTATTTCTATGTCAGCTAAACATTCACTATTTTCGTCCCCTTACTTCTATATCATTATCTTCATTATCTATTCTAGGGGTGAATTCTCTCTTATATCGTTCTGCCAGTATGTTGCAAATTTTCCTTTTTTTCATTCGTTAATCTCCCTTCAATTCTCAGAGGGCCTATTTCTATTCTTCTTTTATTCATCTTCTTCGCATATGAGTATAATAGTTTGGGGTTTTGCTTGATATTTAATAGGGTTTTTCTTCCAAGTCCCGTTTTTCATTTTCTTTTGATTGTATAATCTTTTGTTCTGCATTTTCTATCTTACTTTTTAGTTCTATAACTTTTCCATGCATTTTTTTTCTTTTGCAAGACCTTTTTTCCACTTTCTGATTTTCTGGAACAAGATCCTTCTGTCTCTGGTATGCATGAATGATGTTTACTTTTCTTCTTCGGTATATATTTATCCACTATTTTCTCCAATATTTTATATAATATCTCCGTATTTACCCTTATGTCATCACTTACGAAAATGTTATCCCAATCTTTGTTTAATTCTTCATTAATTTCTGACCATTTTATATTTTTACTGTAGAAGTTGTATTTTCCATATCCTTCCCACTTTTTCATTTCTTGCTTATCTCTATTTTCACATTGCTTTGGAATGAACTGTAATTCTTTGACATTATGGTCTGAAATACTCGCATTATAAACTATTATTTTTCTTTAACATAATTCATCTCGTTCACAAATAAACTAGGTCTAAAGTATTTTCCTTTCTTGTTGGCAGGTGATTTATTTGTTGAATGTTGTATTCTAGTAGCATATCTAATAGCTTTCAAATTGCCTCTTATCTTCTGCACTACTATTACTCTCTTTTTTATATGTATAAGTACAACCACAATCTCCTATTCGTTCTTTCCATTCTACGAAAGGAAAAAAGTTGAAGTCACAGATAGGAGAATAGTCCAGTCCTTGTGATTTCTACATATATCATCCAATTTTTCAATTATTAAGTCAAACTCTTTAGTATTAGGAGGTCTATATATTACTATGTTCATCAATTTTTCAGATTCAAATTCTACCGCTATTAGTTCACATTCTGAGTTACTATATTTCTCATATATTTTTCCTTGTTTTTTGTCTTTCCCATATATTGCGGTTCCCCCTTGATTTCTATTTTTTCTATCTGATCTATAAGTTTGGAACCCTTTTATTTGATCATCATTCCCAGTCTCTTGGGAATACCAGGTTTCACTTATATTCATTATATCTATTTTCTTTTCATTTTGGGTTAGTTCTTCTAAGTACGCTATTTTTCTTTTTGAGTTACTCGTAACTAAACCCTGCGCATTCATCACTATGATGGTTTGCGTGTTTTCTCCTTCATTTAATAATGGTAGTAATAAGGATTTTCCCATGTCTCTTTCCTGTTCTGGTATGTTGTTCTTTTTTCATTTCCAGAAATTCTGACATTAAAAATCCAACTTTCCATAATATTTGATCTTCCTTCACCATAATTATTCATTTTGTGTCTGAATCTGCAATTTCTCCGTTTCTGCAATATCCTCTTGCATAATAAATACAGTTATTATCTCTTGAGTAGGAATTTCGGAGCTGATGCTTTGATTTTTTGCTGACACCTCTGCATATCTCATTGGTGGTTTGCTTTTCTCTTTTACCTGATATTCTTGATTTCTCTCTTTATTTGTTTCTTTCTTATTTTGGATTTTATTATTACTTGGTTGGTTATTTATTTGATTATGATATTCATGGCTACAGGGTGCATATATTTGCATTTTTTGTCGAACTTACATCCTTTTCCTTCTTTCAGGTTTTTGACATATTTTTGGATGCAGATCTCTGCAATCATCCCCATAGCCATCTAAGTATGCACATTTACCATATATTTCATAGTTTTGACATACCTTAGGATGTTTGTAGTAACATCTTTCTCCAAATCTGCAATTCCCTCTTTTCAAAAGGGTTGCAGATTTTGTCTTTCTGTCTATTTTTTCCTCTTTCCCGTCATTGTGTAGATCTGGGTAGAGCCTCTTCGGGATTTGCTTTCTGTTGTCATATCGTAATTTATTTCTTCGTAGGTATGCTGCTTTATTGCCTCATATAGTATCAATGAGTTTTCTCTGCATCCATACTTTTATCTTGTTCTTTGTTTTCCTTATTTTTTTCTGTCATTTCATTTTTGTTTACTTCTCTTCCGTTTTCCTCTTCTTCTTTTTCTTCTTCTTTCTTCCTCTTCCTCTTCTTCTTCATCCTCACTATTTGCACATTCAATCTTGATTTAATAACATTGTCTATCCATGATAGACATGTTGAACAAAAATTCTTGTATCTTTTCTCAAATCTTGCATTACCTCAGCACACTGTGGATGGGTCGGAATGTTGCATGCAGCACATTTTCTGATAGGTTTTGTGGATTGACTATGCTATACCAAAACCTTACACAGTTTGCATGCTTTTGGCATTTCTTCTTTTTTCCTAATGCATCAATTTAGGATATTCACAAGATTCACCTTATTCATTTTCTTTTGTCGAATATGTTGGTTTATGTATATTTTCTTTATGAGTCTCTTGACCACTTGGATTTTATTTGGAACTTCTTCGATTATTTTCAAGATGTTTTCATTAGATTTGTTCCAGTTTGAAGGATTATATCCTAACTATATCTATGAATGCTTTTGTATCTTTTTGGTTAGGACTGTTGCTGATTTCATAGATGAGAAATGCCAGTTCCCTTCCTGCTACCTCATCGTATTGCGAATCCGCCAAGCAAGCTAAATTACGCACCTCTTCCCGCAGTTGGAACTTACTGCCATCTTGTTCTGATTTCAGTATTACACTTGATAAAACTAACTTAGAGAGAGAGAGAGAGAGAGAGAGAGAGAGAGAGAGAGAGAGAGAGAGAGAGAGAGAGAGAGGTGGTTTAAGAACTCTAATTGTAGTAACTGGTTGATGGCATTTTCTAAATTCGAAACCTGGATTGAATTCTCTCTCTCTCTCTCTACCTCTCTCTATCTATTCAGAGATTGAGAGAGAGAATTGAATTCTATATTAACTTTTTAGGAGATAGTTGTAAAAGCTGGAATCGGTTCCAGTTTGAAATCTCTCTCTCTCTCTCTCTCTCTCTCTCTCTCTCTCTCTCTCTCTCTCTCTATTCAGAGATTGAGAGAGAGAATTGAATTCTATAGTAGCTTGTAAAAGCTGGAATCGTTTCCCGGTTTGAAATCTCTCTCTCTCTCTCTCTCTCTCTCTCTCTCTCTCTCTCTCTCTCGTCTCTCTCTCTCTCTCTCTTTATTCAGAGATTGAGAGAGAGAATTGAATTCTATAGTAGCTTGTAAAAGCTGGAATCGTTTCCCGGTTGAAATCTCTCTCTCGCTCTCTCTCTCTCTGTCTCCTCTCTCTCTCTCTCTCTCTCTCTCTCTCTCTCTCTATTCAGAGATTGAGAGAGAGAATTGAATTCTATAGTAGCTTGTAAAAGCTGGAATCGTTTCCCGGTTTGAAATCTCTCTCTCTCTCTCTCTCTCTCTCTCTCTCTCTCTCTCTCTCTCTCAACTGGGAAGCATATCTGTGAGAAGAACAATTACCAAAATGTCTTCCTCGTAATACTAGTAGTATTCTCCAATCCCTCCCGGAAAACCAATATGGAGATGAAAGATGAAAGCGGAGTATTCCTGTTCCTTTGTAACAAACGGCCCCGCCATCAGTATTTTGCCCGTCTCAGTTCGCCCGCAGCCCGACCATTTATGGCATTGAAATGCAATAATTGTTGCCTCTGCATTCTCTTGCAAATCAAACAATGATTGTACAATTGAATTGTCGAAAGTGGATGGCACTCGAATATTCGCCCATTTTAGACGGCTATCAAAGCTTCCGCCAAAGGTAGATAAATTCGCTCTATTCTGGGGAGCAAATGTTTTGGTCAGATTCCTTTTTTTTGTTTTTCGTGATCATTTCCCGAGTTCGTGATTTAGTGTCGTGATAGATTCGAATTAAAGGAGAGATTATAACTTGACCAGGTTTGTTTCGTCCTACTTTTTCATGATGTATAAATAAACCACCAGTTTTTTTCTATTGGAATATTGTGTGGTATATGCTTTTAACGGCTGCTTTTGACTTGGATATAATATATATACAAACAACAAGTATAGCGTATTCAACACAGATAAATTAAGGGATTTTAATCCATCACTGTTTGGTATTGCTGTCAGTATATCTCACGCGGTTCACTGTAAGCATTATTTAGGGCTTCTTTGCAGCGTCCCTTTGGCCCCTAGCCGAACCCCTTTTCATTCCATTTACTGTACCTCCGGTCATATTTTCTTTCTTCCATCTTACTTACTCCCTCTTCTAACAATTGTTTCATAAAGCAACTTCTCTGAGGTTTTCCTCCTGTTACACCTTTCAAAACCTTTTTACTCTCCATTTGCCTCTTGGCGCTGAATGGCAGTAATGGTAACCATAGTTAGTGTTTCCACGCTGTAGGATGAAATGTTAATGATCCGGCAACGTTGTATTTTCAAAGGAGTTTCATTTCCATATCAATTTTATCGCTGTTTCAGACATCCCTCGTTTGCGTTAAACTTAGAAAAATACATCGCAATTGAATACAGTTTGTACAGATTTCAAAACGTAGGTTTTGGATTTCTTTAGATTTTCTTGGTGCGATTTTCCCAAATTATCTGCTTTTTATCATTTTCCTTCAATTCCGCCCCCCACTTTCTTTCTTTCATTTTGCTGTCCAACCGCCCAACTTCCCTTCTTTCACCGTCTTGAGCTGAAGGGCTGAAAGTGCCCCCAGTGACTGGCATTTTTTGTCTAATTTTCGTAATCATTTTCCCAGAGTAGATTAAAAAAATAGATTGGCATTTTTTGTCTAATTTTCGTAATCATTTTCCCAGAGTAGATTAAAAGAATTGATAGGCATTTTCTGTCTAATTTTCGTAATCATTTCCCAGAGTAGATTAAAAGAATTGATAGTCATTTTCTGTCTAATTTTCGTAATCATTTTCCCAGAGTAGATTAAAAGAATTGATAGTCATTTTCTGTCTAATTTTCGTAATCATTTTCCCAGAGTAGATTAAAAGAATTGATTGGCATTTTCTGTCTAATTTTCGTAATCATTTTCCCAGAGTAGATTAAAAGAATTGATAGTCATTTTCTGTCTAATTTTCGTAATCATTTTCCCAGAGTAGATTAAAAGAATTGATTGGCGTTTTCTGTCTAATTTTTCGTAATCATTTCCCAGAGTAGATTAAAGAATTGATAGTCATTTTCTGTCTAATTTTCGTAATCATTTTCCCAGAGTAGATTAAAAGAATTGATAGTCATTTTCTGTCTAATTTTCGTAATCATTTTCCCAGAGTAGATTAAAAGAATTGATTGCATTTTCTGTCTAATATTCGTAATCATTTTCCCAGAGTAGATTAAAAGAATTGATAGTCATTTTTCTGTCTAATTTTCGTAATCATTTTCCCAGAGTAGATTAAAAGAATTGATTGGCATTTTCTGTCTAATTTTCGTAATCATTTTCCCAGAGTAGATTAAAAAAATAGATTGGCATTTTTTGTCTAATTTTCGTAATCATTTTCCCAGAGTAGATTAAAAGAATTGATTGGCATTTTTTGTCTAATTTTCGTAATCATTTTCCCAGAGTAGATTAAAAGAATTGATAGTCATTTTCTGTCTAATTTTCGTAATAATTTTCCCAGAGTAGATTAAAAGAATTGATAGTCATTTTCTGTCTAATTTTCGTAATCATTTCCCAGAGTAGATTAAAAGAATTGATAGTCATTTTCTGTCTAATTTTCGTAATCATTTTCCCAGAGTAGATTAAAAGAATTGATTGGCATTTTCTGTCTAATTTTCGTAATCATTTCCCAGAGTAGATTAAAAGAATTGATAGTCATTTTCTGTCTAATTTTCGTAATCATTTTCCCAGAATAGATTAAAAGAATTGATTGGCGTTTTCTGTCTAATTTTCGTAATCATTTCCCAGATAGATTAAAAGAATTGATAGTCATTTTCTGTCTAATTTTCGTTATCATTTTCCCAGAGTAATTAAAAGAATTGATTGGCATTTTCTGTCTAATATTCGTAATCATTTTCCCAGTTAGATTAAAAGAATTGATAGTCCTTTTCTGTCTAAGTTTTCGTAATCATTTTCCCAGAGTAGATTAAAAAGAATTGATTGGCATTTTCTGTCTAATTTTTCGTAATCATTTTCCCCAGAGTAATTAAAGAATTGATTGGCATTTTTTGTCTAATTTTCGTATCATTTTCCAAGAGTAGATTAAAAGAATTGAATGGCATTTTTTGTTTAATTTTAGTAATAATTTTCCCAGAGTAGATTAAAGAATTGATAGTCATTTTCTGTCTAATTTTCGTAATCATTTTCCAGCGTAGATTAAAAGAATTGATAGTCATTTTCTGTCTAATTTTCGTAATCATTTTCCCAGTAGTAGATTTTCTTAAAAGAATTGATAGTCATTTTCTGTCTAATTTTCGTAATCATTTTCCCAGCAGTAGATTCCCAAAAGAATTGATATCATTTTCTGTCTAATTTTGTCTTTTGTCTGATATCGTAATCATTTTCCCAGAGTATTATTAAAAGGAATTGATAGTCTTTTCTGTCTAATTTTCGTAATAATTTTCCCAAGAGTAGATTTAAAAGAATTGATAGTCATTTTCTGTCTATTTTCGTAATCATTTTCAGAGTAAGATTCAAAAATGAATCGTCCATTTTCCTGTCTAATTTTTTCGTAATCCTTTCCCGAGTAGATTAAAAGAATTGATAGTCATTTTCTGTCTAATTTTCGTAATCAATTTTCCCAAGTAATTAAAAGAATTTGATAGTCATTTTCTGTCCTAATTTTTCGTAATCATTTTTCCAGAGTAGTTAAAAGAATTGATTGGCGTTTTCTGTCTAATTTTCGTAATCATTTCCCAGAGTAGATTAAAAGAATTGATAGTCATTTTCTGTCTAATTTTCGTAATAATTTTCCCAGAGTAGATTAAAAGAATTGATAGTCATTTTCTGTCTAATTTTCGTAATAATTTCCCAGAGTAAATTAAAAGAATTGATAGTCATTTTTCTGTCTAATTTTCGTAATCATTTTCCCAGAGTAGATTAAAAGAATTGATAGTCATTTTCTGTCTAAATTTTCGTAATCATTTTCCAGAGTAGATTAAAAGAATTTTGATAGTCATTTTCTGTCTAATTTTTCGTAATCATTTTTCCCAGAGTAGATTAAAAGAATTGATAGTCATTTTTCTGTCTAATTTTCGTAATCATTTTCCCAGAGTAGATTAAAGAAATTGATTGGCATTTTTTGTCTAATTTTCGTAATCATTTTCCCAGAGTAGAATTAAAGAATTGATAGTCCATTTTCTGTCCTAATTTTCGTAATCATTTTCCCAGAGTAGATTAAAAGAATTGATTGGCATTTTTTGTCTAATTTTCGTAATCATTTTCCCAGAGTAGATTAAAAGAATTGATAGACATTTTCTGTCTAATTTTCGTAAACATGAAATCTGATAATTTTCCCAGAGTAGATTAAAAGATTGACTACAAAGCTTTAGTATGTAAACATTAGCTTTTTTATTAGACTTATGTTAATTATTTTTTCTTAAAAACTATAACAGATTAACCTGATCAT
>NC_061102.1:10733730-10746230 GCF_015104395.2 Macrobrachium nipponense
GAGGTTCTTCTTTATTGTAAGGTTTATACGAAGAAAGAATCTTTTGAATTAGGAGCCTTTGAGGATGATAAATGATAAATGTATAAAATTTCGTACAGTTGTCTGTTCGTGTGTTTTGTACGCAAGCGTGTGTGTGTGTGTGTGTGTGAGAGAGTGTGGATGAGAGAGAGAGAAGAGAGAGAGAGATTCACGAAACATATCCTACTGGAAGTTTGAGAACTCTCAGCTTATTTCTCCTAAACCAGCTTCCAGTAAAGTTTCACGACCTGGAGCAGAGAGAGAGAGAGAGAGTTTTCTATTTAACAGTGTGCAATAGGTTGTTATAATGCAACCACTATTTTAAATGTCAAATAACGTAAACGTGATGAAATGTTATACTGAGAATGAATCATATGATGAAGTAAATTATGAAATGCTGGTGAGGCAAAAAAAAAAAGAAAAGAAAGAAAAAAAGCCGGTGAAGCAGAAATAAAAGCAAGTTAAGTATTGTACGTAACAGATATATTTTTTGACATAACTAAAATCTTACTCAGACAAAAAGCTAAAAGGAAAAACTATAATAAAACGGAGGGAAAAACAAGTTGTAGAAATGAAAGTGAAATGAAAAGATAAAACGAAATAATTTATAAAAATAGATAAAAGTAAATAAAAGAATGCGCCCCCCCCCCCCCCACCCGGCCCCCCCACCAAAAAAACAATAATAACATTCCAGATAAAGCTGTTGTAAAAATGAAAGCAAAATTAATGATAAATCGAAAACAATTTATAAAATAGACCAAAATAAATAAATAAAAGGACGCCCCCCCCCCCCCCCCCCCCCCCCCCTCCCACAAAAAAACTCCAAAAAGGCCGCTATTCTCCTGAAGGCGAATTGCACTACAGCAAAAGCAGCATCGTACGAGATGTCAAAAGAGAAGTTATGACAGAAGAAGGGACAGTGATTCCACCCAGGAATGGGTAGGATGTGTAGGAATGGCCAGGACATTCCTGGATACTACCTAGAGAGACTGTGGCTACTTCAGTGAGGTTGTCGCTTCAATCAGAGTTCTTGTTGCTTTTGAAGAGATGGGATGGTTTATCTGAGATGGTGGCAATGATCTTCGTTTTTTTTTTTTCTTCTTTTTAAGAAGAAATTGTGCGGTCTCCAGAAAATGTAATGATAATAATAATAATGGAGAAACAAATCCACAGTTATGTAAATGTACATATATTTAAATTCAAAACTTTAAGGATAGCTTTCGGAATCTGGTTCGGTTCCCTTATCAATCAGATGATAAGGGGAACCGAACAGATTCCCGAAAGCTATTCTTAAAGTTTTGAATTTAAATATATGTACATTTACATACTGTGGATTTGTTTCTCCATTTGAAGACTCGTGCTGCTATGAGGAGTTTTTAATAACAATAATAATTAATAATAATAATAATAATAATAATAATAATAATAATAATAATAATAATAATAATAATAATAATAATAATAATAATAATAATAATAATTCGATTTAGAACATGCCTAAACTAACAAGCACGAACTGCAGGGAAAATGACACCATCATTTGAATGTTATACTAATCCCACCTGAGTTAATTTTCGCTTCGTACACTATTCATTCACTATATATACGTTAATATTAATTACTTACACCTCATGAATGCTTTCCCCACCCGGGAACCCCTTATCACTCACTATATTCAACATTACTTCAATCAGACAATGATCGTAAATGCCTCCAATCACTTGTAATTCTGATACTTTAAGTAAATCATTTCATCTGCCTTTAACAATTTCGTAAACCCGCTTCCTGAATAGTTTTCCTTAACAAGAAAAAAAAAACGATATAACTTTAGACACCAAAGTTCCATAGGATTTTTCAATTACATAACGTTTGTACTCTTCACTAATGATTTATACAAAATATTCTATGTCTTACTTACATTTCCATTGAAGTCACCTGCAAATCCACCTTCTCTTGCACGGAATGTGACGTTCCCAGAAGCTCTTCGTTAATTGATTTCAATGTTTTTCTGTGTACAGACGAAAAGTACTTACAGACATAATTGGTTTTCACCCACAATATTGAATAATTTATCAAGATATGTGTGATCTCTTTATTGGTGCCTCAATCTAGCAATTTTTCCTGTCGAAGACTATTCATCATCGAAGACACTATATTTGTGCTGTTGAGTTTGTGTATATTCACACACCTAAAGCATCTTTCACAATCACAAGCATAATCACAAATGCCTAAGTATCTTTTACTATCACAAATGCCTCAGTCCTTCTTCCTCCCAAGTGACAAGGAAGTCTAACTTCACGCGCAAAGAGAGAACGAAGGATATCTAATTCGTGTATGTGTATTTACACAGCAAAGTAGCTTTCACAATCACAAGAGAATTTACAAATTCCTAAGTCTTTTTTTTTTCCCTCCCAAATGGTAAGCAAGTCTAACTTCGGACACAAAGAGAAAAGAGTGCATGCATATTCACACTTCTAAAGTATCTTCAACAATCACAAGATGATTCACAGACGCCTCAAATGCTTTATCCTCCCAATTGGCAAGGATATCTACCTTCAGAAACCCCAAGAGAACGAAAAATATCTAATACCATTGGCATAATCAAGGTATCTTTCACAATCACAAGATGATTAAAAAAAGCATAAGACCTATTTTCAGTTCTGTATCTTGCCAAATAAGCAAGGCAGTCTATATAGCTCCAGATACACCAAGAGCATAAAACGTATCTAATTCCAATAGCATTACTTGTATCACCCTTTGGTCTCCTCTCTCTCCGTCTTGGCGGCGTGGCTCATCGCAACTGGCAAATTGGTTTTGGCGATCGTGCACAGGGGAACAATAACATTCTCTCCACGTAAAAAAACCCCAACTCGCATCTACAGAGAGTAGGAATGTCCTATCATTCCTGAGTGCCGTTACTTGACGCGTAGTGAGAACAGTCATTGTGTCAACGAAGACGGTCTGTTTGCTCACTAGTCCTCGGGGTGGAGAGAGAGAGAGAGAGAGAGAGAGAGAGAGAGAGGAGAGAGAGAGAGAGGGGCGGGGGGAACAACAGGTTGGGGGAAAGAGCAAATGATCTCTTGGCTGACGTTAGTACCCGCTGGTTAAAAAAAAATAAATAAATAAATAAATAAAAAAAAAAAAATAAAAAAAAGACAGTCTATTTGTGAACTTCTCTCACATTCATTCGCCTCGAGAGAAGACGTTGTTTCATTTACTGTTTCTCGAAATGGATTCCTTTTTCCTTTTGTTTATATTTCTAATGGAAAAACTAACTAATCATATAAGTGAATAAGCTAACTAGGCAATATCGTATTGTTTTGATTCGTGTTCCCTGACTCTCGCCAGCATTCTCGAGATTACTTTAAGTCTTCTGATTCTTTTAATATTTTGGTCGAGTCTTCTAATTAAAAGAAAAAAATAAGTGAATATGTCAAAACTGATTTAAGCTTGGTTCAAAGACCCCATGAATAATGCTAGTGTTTTGATTGCTATTATTTCATCTGGTCAATGCCACGGGTTTGAAAAACAACTAATAATAAATTCTCTCTCTCTCTCTCTCTCTCTCTCTCTCTCTTATTATATAAATCTTCAGAGTGATGCCAAAGCATAATGCTAGTTTTTAAAATTTTCAGAATTCCTAAACATTTTCTCTCTCTCTATCTCTCTCTCTCTCTCAAATTATAAATCTTCAGAATGAAGCAAAAACATGATGCTAGGTTTTGAAAGTTTTCAAAATTCCCAAGCATTCTCTCTCCTAAACATTTAATAAACATAAGATAACGTTAAATGCATTCAGATTTTAAAATAAATTTTTTAACAGTTATGAAAATCTGGTTAGTTAAAAAAATTTCGACAGTGACAAAATATTTACAGTTAAAAAGGACTTAAAGTTGAAAAAATGAGTTAATAAAGATTTAAAGTAAAAAACATTTAGACAGTAAAAAAAGAGCTTAATATATATTTAAAGTTAAAAAGAATTTAGACTGTAAAAACTTTACTGTTAAAAACTTATTAAACCATTATTTGCAGTTAAAAAATATTTAAAGTAAAAAAACTAAACAGTAAAAGAAAAAATGACAAGGAAACTTGCTTTCGTCGAAAAAGACAGAAAGCGACAGGTTTTCCTTTGAGAAAATAATAACAAATAAATATTTAGTAGACTAACCAGCTGACCAAGTATCGGCAAGCTTCTTTTCAATAACAGTTTTTGGTGCAGCTGATGAAAAGCCACTTTTATGACTCAAAAAACAAAATGGGAAAAAGAACACCACCCTGGAGTACCTCTGAGAAATATAAAGAATATAAAAATAAACGGAACAAATAATGATCGGTTCTGGATATTCAACGGGAAAAATTTATGAAGCTTTGAAAGTCCCAAAGAAAAATATAATTCCAGCTGTACATGTTTTTTTGTTTTCATATATATATATATATATATATATATATATATATATATATATATATATATATATATATATATATATTCTTCTTGCAATAATTCAGAAACCATTCCATTTTCTCACTGAAAAAATCAGGTGCTTGAAAGTGCTTTTGCAGATACAGAAAATCATGCAGGAATACATTTAAGAAAAACAAGATTATATCTTCGAATCTTCGCTATAATTCCCGTAATGTAGAAAATTCTATATATATACATTTATACACATATATATAAATACACACATATATAATATATATATATATATATATATATATATATATATATGTGTGTGTGTGTGTGTGTGTGTGTATATATATATATATATATATATATGTATATATATATATATATATATATATATATATATATATATAATATCTATATATATATGTATATATATATATATATATATATATATATATATATATATTACAATGTCTACTCAATATCATCTATATCAAATGTAACAAGGACCATTTTTAGATAAGCTTACGTTAATAATGAAGGTGGGTCTCTCTCTCTCTCTCTCTCTCTCTCTCTCTCTCTCTCTCTGGACTCATCACACCCCCCCCTCGTTAGGTTCGCTGGGAAGGAAATTAGCTGTTTAATAACCTTTGATAAATATCAGAGCTATACCTGTTGGGCAGGAAATTGGCTCGTTAACATTCTTGGATAAATATTGACTTCTCTCTCTCTCTCTCTCTCTCTCTCTCTCTCTCTTCTCTCTCTCTCTCTCTCCTTCGGCCTTTTCGTCTCTATTCACAACCTCTCTCTCTCTCCTTTCCTCTCTCCTTCGGGTTTTTGTCTCCTATTACAGCCTTACTCTCTCTCTCTCTCTCTCTCTCTCTCTCTCTCGTAAGTAGCCATCTTGCTTGGTGAGACGTACCCGCGTGAAGTCAGATTAATCAACAGATATCACAAGTTTAACATACGACTAGAATTTGAGAAATATCTAGAAGTGTTCGTGAACTATCGGTGATAAGATTAGTGTGAAAATAGTAGGATAAAGCGTCTTCTAAGTTAGTTTATCAAGTGTAATACTATAAATCAGAACAAGATGGCAGTAAGTTCCAACTGCGGGGAAGAAAGGTGGCGTAATTTGGCGTGTTTAGCAGATTCGCAATACGATGAGGTAGCAGGAAGGGAACTGGCATTTCTCATCTATGAAATCAGCAACAGTCCTAACCAAAAAGATACAAAAGCATTCATAGATATATTAGAAGGATATAATCCTTCAAACTGGAACAAATCTAATGAAAACATCTTGAAAATAATTGAAGAAGTTCCAAATAAAATCCAAGTGGTCAAAGAGACTCATAAAGAAAAATATACATAAACCAACATATTCCGACAAAGAAAATGAATAAGGTGAATCTTGTGAATATCCTAATTGATGCATTAGGAAAAAGAATGCCAAAAGCATGCAAACTGTGTAAGGTTTTGGTAATAGCATAGTCAATCCACAAAAACCTAATCAGAAAATGTGCTGCATGCAACATTCCGACCCATCCACAGTGTGCTGAGGTAATACAAGATTTGGAGAAAAGATACAAGAATTTTTTGTTCAACATGTCTATCATGGATAGACAATGTTATTAAATCAAGATTGAATGTACAAATAGCTGAGGATGAAGAAGAAGAGGAAGAGGAAGAAGAAAGAAGAAGAAGAGGAAAACGGAAGAAGAAAGTAAACAAAAATGAAATGACAGAAAAAAATAAGGAAAACAAAGAACAAGATAAAAGTATGGATGCAGAGATACTCATTGATACTACATATGAGGCAATAAAGCAGCATACCTACGAAGAAAAATAAATTACGATATGACAACAGAAAAAGCAAATCCCGAAGAGGTCTACCCAGATCTATACATGACGGGAAAGAGGAAAAAATAGACAAGAAAGACAAAATCTGCAACCTTTTGAAAAGAGGGAATTGCAGATTTGGAGAAAGATGTACTACAAACATCCTAAGATATGTCAAAACTATGAAATATATGGTAAATGTGCATACTTAGATGGATATGGGGATGATTGCAGAGATCTGCATCCAAAAATATGTAAAAAACCTAAAAAGAAGGAAAAGGATGTAAGTTCGACAAAAAATGCAAATATATGCACCCTGTAGCCATGAATCATAATCAAATAAATAACCAACCAAGTAATTAAAATCCAAAATAAGAAAGAAACAAACAAATAAAGAGAGAAATCAAGAATATCAGGTAAAAGAGAAAAGCAAACCACCAATGAGATATGCAGAGGTGTCAGCAAAAAATTTCAAAGCATCAGCTCCGAAATTCTACTCAAGAGATAATAACTGTATTTATTATGCAAGAGGATATTGCAGAAACGGAGAAAATTGCAGATTCAGACACAAAATGAATAATTATGATGAAGGAAGATCAAATATTATGGAAAAGTTGGATTTTTTAATGTCAGAATTTCTGGAAATGAAAAAAAGAACAACATACCAGAACAGGAAAGAGACATGGGAAAATCCTTACTACTACCAGTATTAAATGAAGGAGAAAACACGCAAAACCATCATAGTGATGAATGCGCAGGGTTTAGTTACGAGTAACTCAAAAAGAAAAATAGAGTACTTAGAAGAACTAACCCAAAATGGAAAACAAACAAAATAAGATTTTAATGAATATAAGTGAAACCTGGTATTCCCAAGAGACCCTGGGAATGATGATCAAATAAAAGGGGTTTCCAAACTTAATGATCAGATAGAGAAAATAGAAAGTCAAGGGGGGAAAACCAAAGCAATATATGGTAAAGAACCCAAAAAACAAGGAAAAATAGATGAGATAGTAACCTCAGAATGTGAAATAAAAAGCGGGTAGAAATTTGAATCTGGAAAAAAATGGATGAACATAAGATAATATAGACCTCCTAATACTATAAAGAGTTGACTTAATAATTGAAAAATTGGATGATATATGTAGAAATCACAAGGACTGGACTATTCTCCTATCTGGTGACTTCAACTTTCTTTCGTTTCAGAATAGAATGGAAAGAACGAATAGGAGATTGTGGTTGTACTTATACATATAAAAAAGAGAGTAATAGTAGTGCAGAAGATAAGAGGCAATTTGAAAAGCTATTAGATATGCTACTAGAATACAACATTCAACAAATAAATCACCTGCCAACAAGAAAGGAAAATACTTTAGACCTAGTATTTGTGAACGAGATGAATTATGTTAAAGAAATAATAGTTTATAATGCGAATATTTCAGAACCATAATGTCATAGAATTAACAGTTCATTCCAAAGCAAGTGAAAATAGAGATAAGCAAGAAATGAAAAGTGGGAAGGATATGGAAAATACAACTTCTACAGTAAAAATATAAAATGGTCAGAAATTAATGAAGAATTAAACAAAGATTGGGATAACATTTTCGTAAGTGATGACATAAGGGTAAATACGGAGATATTATATAAAATATTGGAGAAAATAGTGGAAAAATATATACCGAAGAAGAAAAATAAACATCATTCATGCATACCAAGAGACAGAAGGATCTTGTTCCAGAAAATCAGAAAGTGGAAAAAAGGTCTTGCAAAAAAAAAAATGCATGGAAAGTTATAGAACTAAAAAGTAAGATAGAAAATGCAGAACAAAAGATTATACAATCAAAAGAAAATGAAAAACGGGACTTGGAAGAAAAAACCCTATTAAATATCAGCAAAACCCCAAACTATTATACTCATATGCGAAGAAGATGAATAAAGAGAATAGAAATAGCCCTCTGAGAATTGAAAGGAGATTAACGAATGAAAAAAAGAATTTGCAACATACTGGCAGAACGATATAAGAGAGAATTCACCCCTAGAATAGATAATGAAGATAATGATATAGAAGTAAAGGACGAAAATAGTGAATATTTAGCTGACATAGATATTAATGAAGCTGATATTGTGCAGGCTATTAATGAAATTAAAAATGGAAGCTGCTGCAGGGCCTGATGGAATTCCTGCTATTTTGTTAAAGAAAGTAGTTCATTCTATCGCAAAGCCACTTGCAATATTATTAAGACAAAGTGTAGATACAGGCAAGATTTATGATGAGCACAAATTAGCATATATTACCCCTACTTTCAAAAGTGGATCAAGACTAGAGGCAAGTAATTATAGGCCTGTGAGTCTAACATCACATATTATGAAAGTGTATGAAAGGGTAATGAAGAAAAATATTATGAAACATTTAATAAAAAAATAATTTGTTTAATAAAGGACAACATGGTTTCGTACCCGGAAAAAGTACACAAACCCAACTGTTAGTCCACCGTGGAGAACATATTCAAAAATATGAAAAGCGGAAATGAAACAGATGTGGTTTATTTAGACTTTGCAAAAAGCTTTTGATAAAGTAGACCATAATATATTAGCGAAGAAATTAGAAACACAATATCGTGGATAAAGTAGGAAGATGGTTAAAAGAATTTTTTACACAACAGAAAAACAGATAGTTATTGCAAACGACGAGAAATCGGATGAAGTCAAGGTAATATCCGGTGTGCCGCAAGGTACGGTGTTAGCTGCAATACTGTTTTGTTATTATGATGAAGACATAGACAATAATGTGAAGGATTCGGTAGTGAGTAGTTTCGCAGATGACACAAGAATAAGTAGAGAAATTACTTGTGATGAGATAGGAACGCTCTACAAAGAGACCTTAACAAAGTATATGATTGGGCAGAGGTAAATAGATGGTATTTAACTCTGATAAATTTGAATCAATAAATTATGGAGACAGAGAAAGAAAGCTATATGCAGATAAGGGACCTAATAATGAGACCATCACAAATAAGGAAGCAGTTAAAGACCTTGGTGTGATGATGAATAGGAACATGTTATGCAATGATCAAATAGCAACTCTGTTGGCAAAATGTAAAGCAAAAATGGGAATGTTGTTAAGGCACTTCAAAACAAGAAAAGCTGAACACATGATTATGCTTTATAAAAACATATGTTCGTAGTCCACTTGAATATTGCAATATGATATGGTACCCACACTATCAAAAGGATATTGCACAAATGTAGAGTGTACAAAGGTCCTTTACAGCTAGAATAGAAGAAGTTAAGGACTCCTAGACTACTGGGAAAGACTACAATTCTTAAAAATTATATACTCTAGAAAGGAGAAGAGAAACGCTACATGATAATTCAGGCATGGAAACAGATAGAAGGAATAGCAGAAAATATCATGGAACTAAAAAATATCAGAAAGAGCAAGCAGAGGTAGATTAATAGTGCCCAAAACTATACCAGGAAAAATAAAATAAGGAAAGCACACAGGACATTAATCCACTACGCACCAGCATCGATAATGCAGCGTCTATTCAATGCGTTGCCAGCTCATCTGAGGAATATACAGGAGTGAGCGTAGATGTGTTTAAGAATAAGCTCGACAAATATCTAAACTGCATCCCAGACCATCCAAGATTGGAAGATGCAAAATATACCGGAAGATGTACTAGCAACTCTCTGGTAGACATTAGAGGTGCCTCACACTGAGGGACCTGGGGCAACCCGAACAAGATGTAAGGTCTGTAAGGTAAGGTCTCTCTCTCCTTCGGCCTTTTCGTCTCCTATTACAGCCTTACTCTCTCTCTCTCTCTCTCTCTCTCTCTCTCTCTCTCCTTCCCGGCCTTTTCGTCTCCTATTACAGCCTTACTCTCTCGTCTCTCTCTCTCTCTCTCTCCCTCTCTCTCTCCTGTCTCTGTCTCTCTCTCTCCTTCGGGCTTTTCGTCTCCTATTACAGCCTTACTCTCTCTCTCTCTCTCTCTCTCTCTCTCTCTCTCACTCTCTCTCTCTCCTTCGGCCTTTTCGTTCTCCATTCAGCTTCTCTCTCTCTCTCTCTCTCTCTCTCTCTCTCTCTCTCTCTCTCTCTGAAAAAATTATGCACATAACATCAGAAATATGCATAGAAAACAGCACTAATATAATTTTCAACTCCAAGAGAAACAAGAGGCAAAAATATAAACACCTGATGTACAAAATTTACAAAAAAAAAACACATATCTTTCAATAATAAATCCAGATACGTTGTTCTGTCTTTAAGAGAGCATAAAGAATTATTTACCTTTGCTGGGAAATAGATGATATTTCTCTACAACTCGAGGAAGGAGCTGTCTCTTGCATATAAAATGGCGAAGGTGCCTCTCGTAGTGTTTCCTCAAGTCCCACGTAAATTGTTCACTTCAGAATCATATCTCTTTGGGAATGTTTGCACCCTGACCTTCCTGGCCTAAGGTTAGGGCGTGTCATTCGTATTTTTGATCGAGGTTATAGTATAGTTAGGAATTGGAATTATATATATATATATATATATATATATATATATATATATATCTATATCTATATATATATATATATAAATATATATATATATATATATATATATATATATATATATATATATATATATATATATATATATATATATATATATATATATAGATATATATATATATATATATATATATATATATATATATATATTTATTTACATTTATATATATATATATATATTTACATTTATATATATATATATATATATACTAATATTATATATATATATATATATATATATATATATTATTCGAGCTACAATGTCCTTTAATATCTAATTCGCTCTACCTCGGAATTGATATATTTTCATATATGTAAACCGAAGGGAATTTTTTAGTTGGTAATAATTTCGTCCTCTCATGGGATCGAACCATCGCCCCAGCGAACAGGGACGAAATCAAGACGACAGTGACGAATCGATGACGTCACTGTCGTCTTGATTTCGTCCCTGTCCGCTGGGCGGTGGTTCGATCCCAAGAGTGGACAAAATAATTATCAACTAAAATATTCCACTTCAATTTACAGATATGAAAATATATCAATTCCGGGGTAGAGCAAATTAGATATTTAAGGACATTTGTAGCTCGAATAATTTATATGAATCATGGTGGTGTGATAATTATTTATATATATATATATATATATATATATATATATATATATATATATATATATATATATATATATATATTATATATATGTGTTTATATAAACTATAATTATATTCATACATAGGTATTTACTAGCATACCCTTCTATTTGATTATTGTTAAATGCTGACTTTACGATGTAGAAGAGAGAGAGAGAGAGAGCGAGAGAGAGAGAGAGAGAGAGAGAGAGAGAGAGAGAGAGAGAGAGAGAGATCAAGGCCAATATTTATCTAGGGATGCTACCGGATCAATTTCCTGCCCAACTAAATTTAAAAAATAAATTGTGAGGCGATGTCGCACTCGTGATAGAGAGAGAGAGAGAGAGAGAGTTGCCAGTCTAGATCTGATATCTATGAAAGGTAATTAAACAGGTAATCTCCCTCTAAACGCACCTAACGAGGCATGACAGGTCTCAGGAGAGAGAGAGAGAGAGAGAGAGAGAGAGCACCAAGCACCCCGCCGGAAATGTAAACACAACGCATCACGGAAACAAACAGGACTGTTTGTGTTTGCCATTACTTCTTGGTCGGTCGGTTTGTTCGGAGAGAAAGCGAAAGTCCTTCGTTCGACGAACAATAAACAAAGAAGAAGAAGAAGAAGAAGAAGAAGCGAAAACAGGGAGAATAAAGAAGATTTAGGCAACAGACATTACGTGATTGAGAGGAAGGGGACGAAGCGCTGCTCTCTGCTTTGAAAGCATTTTCGTATTGCCTTCCTTTCGGATTTATTTTCCACATATTCTGTTCAAATTTATTCCCAGAAAATGTGCTGTGGACATAAAATCATTTTCGGGTCATATTTATAACAATTTTCAAAGCATTTCATCGTGACGTTCTCTTTCAGATTAATTCTCCATTTAATTATTTCTTTAAATTTCTTCCCAAAAATCATATTATCAACAATTTTCAAAGCATTTTATCGTGACGTTCTCTATCAAATAAATTCTCCATTTAATTATTTCTTTGATTTTCTTCCCAGAAATCATATTATCAATATTGAATTATTTTTCATATCAAACAAAACAGCTT
>NC_061102.1:10751230-10761230 GCF_015104395.2 Macrobrachium nipponense
TTATTATTATTATTATTGTTTGGTCCATCACAGTCCTCCAATTCGACTGGGTGGTATTTATAGTGTGGGGTTCCGGGTTGCATCTGCCTCCTTAGGAGTCCACCACTTTTCTTACAATGTGCGCCGTTTCTAGGATCACGCTCTTCTGCATGAGTCTGGGGCTACTTCAGCCCTCTAGTTTTTTCCAGATTCCTTTTCAGGGATTTGGAATCGTGCCTAGTGTTCCTATGATTATAGGTACAATTTCCACTGGCATATCCCATATCCTTCATATTTCTATTTTTTAGATCTTGATACTTATCTATTTTTTCCCTCTCTTTCTCTTCAACTCTGGTATCCCATGGTATTGCGACATCAAAGAGTGATACTTTCTTCTTGGTTTGCAATCAATGTCACGTCTGGTCTATTTGCACGTATCACCCTATCTGTTCTGATACCATAGTCCCAGAGGATCTTTGCCTGATCGTTTTCTATCACTCCTTCAGGTTGGTGCTCCGTACCCTTATTATTATTATTATTATTATTATTATTATTATTATTATTATTATTATTATTATTATTATTATTATTATTATTATTATTATTATTATTATTATTATTATTATTATATTATTATTATTTCGAAAGAGACCTTCTCGTAGGCAAGTCTTGTTAAAAATAGTTGCTGCTTCAACACTATTAATCTTGTAGACAGCCTTCTCTCTTTTTCTGATAACGTGGGCATGGTAAAAATCGGTTGAGTCAACCGAATTGTACCATGCCCTTTCGTCCGTTGCTCGCCAGTCTAAGCAACAGAGAGAAAGCTGTCATCAGAAAAATAGAGAAGACTCTCGACAAGACTAATAGTGCTGATGCAGCAACCAAATTTGTTATTATTATTATATTATTATTATTATTATTATTATTATTATTATTATTTATTATTATTATTGTTGTTATTATTATTGGTTCTTATTGTTATCATTATTATTATTTTTTTTTTTTTTTTTTTTTTTTTTTGTTTTTTTTTTTTTTTTTTTTTTTTTTTTTTTTTTTTTTTGCTCTATCACAGTCCTCCAATTCGACTGGGTGCTATTTATAGTGTGGGGTTCCGGGTTGCATCCTGCCTCCTTAGGAGTCCATCACTTTTCTTACTATGTGTGCCGTTTCTAGGATCACACTCTTCTGCATGAGTCTGGAGCTACTTCAGCTCTAGTTTTTCTAGATTTCCTTTTCAGGGATCTTGGGATCGTGCCTAGTGCTCCTATGATTATGGTACGATTTCCACTGGCATATCCCATATCCTTCTTATTTCTATTTTTCAGATCTTGATACTTATCCATTTTTTCCCTCTTCTTTCTCTTCAACTCCTGATGTCCCCATGGTATTGCGACATCAATGAGTGATACTTTCTTCTTGACTTTGTCAATCAACGTCACGTCTGGTCTGTTTGCACGTATCACCCTATCCGTTCTGATACCATAGTCCCAGAGGATCTTTGCCTGATCGTTTCTATCACTCCTTGAGGTTGGTGCTCGTACACTTATTACTGCAAGGTAGCTGATGTTTCTTGCACAGGCTCCAGTGGAGGGCTTTTGCCACTGAATCATGCTCTTTTTTGTACTGGTTCTGTGCAAGTGCCGGGCATTCGCTTGCTATGTGGGTTTATGGTTTCATTTTTCGTATTGCACTTCCTACATATGGAGAGATTTTGTTATTTCCGTCTATCGTTCTTTGAACATATCTGGTTCTTAGGGCCTGATCTTGGCCGCTGTTATCATTCCTTCAGTTTCCTTCTTTAGCTCTCCCCTCTGTAGCCATTGCCATGTGTCATCGCTGGCTAGTTCTTTAGTCTGTCTCATGTATTGTCCGTGCATTGGTTTGTTGTGCCCGAGTACCAGTCCTCTGTTCTGTCTGTCATTCTCCTGTCTCTGTATATTTTTTCTGGGTCTTCGTCTACTTTTATTAGTCCTTCTTCCCATGCACTCTTTAGCCACTCGTCTTCACCGGTTTTCAGATATTGCCCCAGTGCTCTGTTCTCGATGTTGACGCAGTCCTCTATACTTAGTAGTCCTCTCCCTCCTTCTTTCGTGTTAGTATAGTCTGTCCGTATTTGCTCTTGGGTGTAGTGCTTTGTGTATTGTCATATGTTTCCTTGGTTTTCTGATCTATGCTGCGGAGTTCTGCCTTTGTCCATTCCACTATTCCTGCGCTGTATCTGATTACTGGCACTGCCCATGTGTTTATGGCTTTTATCATATTTCCGGCGTTGAGTTTTGACTTGAGTACGCCTTGAGTCTCTGCATATGTTATTATTATTATTATTATTATTATTATTATTATTATTATATTCAGAAGTTAACCGCTATTTATATGGAACAAGCTCATAGGGACTAATGACTTGAAATTCAAACTTCCATAAAATATTAAGGTGTCTATTGTAAAGAAGTAAGAGAATGTAATTGGAAATGCAGAAAGACAGGAAAAGAGATCACTTATGAGATAAGAAAAATAAATTAACAACTTTAATAAAAATAAATCGATAAAAGTGAGTAAATGACCAATATACAAGGAGAATTGTTCAATCAATTTCTGCACAGAAAACATCCCTAAGAATCTTCCCTTTCCCTCATCCCCCAACCTCCACCCCCCTCCTCCTCCACATAACCAGCCCACCCCCAGGAAAACGAAACACCAGGAATAAGGCAAAACTCCCAGGCGCGTGTTTGCAGAAAGTATGAAGTTGTTAGCTTCTCTCCGGGAGCTAAAAAAAAAAAAAAAATCCTCTCTATATTTTTGCCTTTCAAAGCTATGTCGGCTTTCCAATCAAAATTTTTTTTCCCCAGTTTACAGAATTTTCCCAACTCGCTGTTTGCGGTATTCTTTGCGAGAGGATTGGAGAAAAATAGTGCACAGAATTTTACACTTTGTTTCTAAAAGACTGTGATCCTTTCGTTGTGATTTGTTGTAGGAGGCTCTGGGGTTGTTGATTGTGACCTGTTAGGATAACTCGTGACACTTATCCGGTCCCTTAAATGCATTAGTTAAATGTTAGAGAGATCTTGGATAAATAAACAGGATCATTTTTCTATAAGGTGGTACTTTTCAAACGAATATTTCTGTTTTCAAGAGAACTTTGATTACTCGTAGGAATAATAAGGTATCGAGAGTTATTTGTTAAACACCAAAAATATATTGACCAAAAACATTGCAAGATTTTATATAAAAAGCGCTCCTTTTGAAAACAAGTATTTCTGAAAATGAAACATCGAGATAAATTTAAAGTTTGTAATAACAATTTTCATTCAAGTTTATAACTTTTCAAAGAACTACTTAAAATTCTTCCACTCACTCTAAATAGTGGATGTCAGTGGTTCTCTGAGAAACAATATGTGGGTCACAAAGTTCTGAAAAGTCGTACTATGATATGTCAGTCACAAAGTTCTAAGTGTTCGTCCGTTGAATAATGATTTAAGAGTAATTGAACATCTTGACTCCTTTCAATAGAGTTTTGCTTAATTATTCGCTCTGTTTTGTTATATTTACCCCCCGGAATCACATTATTATATATATATATATATATATATATAATATATATATATAATAATATATATATATATATAATATGTATATACATTGTATATACATATATATAAATATATATATATATATATATATATATATATATATATATATATGTGTGTGTGTGTGTATGCATATATATATATTATATATATGTACTATATACAGACATATATATATATATATATATATATATATATATATATATATATATATATATATACATATATATCATATATATATCTATATATATGTATATGTATGTATGTGTATATATACACATATAATTTATCCTTAAACCTAAGTAATACATAACTGTGCAACATATGCCATGAAAAATCCTTGGAATTAATTATTATAATTATGAGAATACTCCTGGCAGTTTATGCAAATAAAAAAAAATATATGGAATTACGCCTGCACAAATCTCTTTATATTTTTTAGTTGTAGTAAGCACATTGAAATAGCAAAATTCTCCCCCACTAACATAACAGGAAATTAAAGCGTTCGTTTTAAACAGTAACTGTTACTGCCAATCGTAAAGTCATGACAATATCACGTTACACAAAGAAACGGGAATGAGGTAATACAATAAAAAGTGAAGATATATTAACATCTTATAACAGTAGATATAAAACGATTCAGCTGAACTTCACACAGTCACAAAAAACATTCTTTACCTTCACTTGCATAGAAAATAACTATTATTACAAATAGTAAAGTTATAGCAATAACATATAACATAAAGAAATGGAAATGAGGCAATATAATAAAAAGTAGACACATTAACTTCTTATGACATTAACCATTGAAGAATTTAGCTCGACCTCACACGACAATATACAAAAATCTTTACCCTTCAGTTGCGCAAACAATAACTATCATTGCAAATAGGGAAGTTATAGCAATAACGTATAACATAAAGAAACTGGAGTGTTACAATGGCATAAAATCTTCAATCGCGTAAACAATAACCATTATCGCAGATAGTAAAGTTATAAGAATAGCATACAACACGAAGAAACGAAAATTCCGCAATAAGATAAGATTGAATAAATATTAGATCTCATAAAAGCAGATGCATAACTGCTCAGTTCAACCTGGAAGGCTTTTCAACAAAAACCTTTGCTTTTCAGTTGTTTAATCTCTGAGGAAAACAGAACTTTGCTGGTGAATGTCGCCCGTGGCACTACAGCTGCAAAAAAAAAAAAACATGTAATCGAGTTATCGAAATACAATTGCAGGCTCAAATTCACTGGTAAATGATTCGTCATAATTCCTCAATAGAATTATTTTTGGGCGAAAAAAGAGGTAACAGTGAATTTTTTTTTTTTTTTCATGATTGGGTCAAAGGGTGAACTGAATACGAGGTGGTACTTTGTAGATTGATGTTTGTAAAACTGGTGATTTTTCTATAAATAACATTTGAATATATTTGATTGTTTTTCTTCTTTTCATTTAATTTGCATACAATAAAACACGCAAGAGTACTATAGTTTTCCCTAATTCTCGTTGTATAACACTAATAAATATTTTTGTTTTATTTTTTTACAATATTTTTCATTAGTGATTATTCGATGGATAACACTTACACATACCAAATTATTTTTTTACATTATCTTTACATTTTGATTTGCATACAATAAAACAACCAGGAGTATCATAATTTTACTCCAACTTTCTCGATATATAACACTTTAATATATTTTATTTTTTTGCATACAATACAACTGGCAAGATTACAAATGTTTTCCCCACTTTTCTCTATGTATAACACATAAATATATTCAGTAATTTTCAAAAATATTTTTGCAATTTTTTCATTTGTCTCTATGTATAACACATAAAAATATTCAGTAATTTTCAAAAATATTATTGCAATTTTTTTCATTTGTTTCACACGCAAATTTGACAAGACTGTCGTATTGTGCTGTCGATATCTGCATTTAACTCCTTCCTTAAATTTCCGTTTAAACTCTTGCTTTCATCCAACTGTAGAAATATATTAAGCTGACAATGTTTCAGTTTCATTATAATTCAGTACGGGAGTTTTGTATAATGATGACTATATGTTACTTACGGTTAAACTCCCACTATATATATATATATATATATATATATATATATATATATATACTATATATATATATATATATATATATATATATATATATATATATCATAAATATAATATATATATATACTACATATATATATTATATATATATATATATATATATATATATATATATCATAAATCAAATTTTTGTAATTCTGATTTCATTAGTTTACTGATTACCATTTTCGCTGGTTACAGCCTAGAAAATGCAAATATGAGTTGTGAAACGTCGGCCTATATTATTATTATTATTATTATTATTATTATTATTATTATTATTATTATTATTATTATTATTATTATTATCATTATTATTATTATTATCATTATTATTATTATTAATTATTATTATTATTATTATTATTATTATTATTATTATTATTATTATTATTATTATTATTATTATCATTATTATTATTATCATTTATTATTATTATTATTATCATTATTATTATTATTATTATTATTATTATTATTATTATTATATTATATGGATAGCCCATCCCTGACCCGCCTTGGATTGTTCTCGAGCTGTTGCTCCTGAAGTTAAAATATATATATATATATATATATATATATATATATCATATATATATATATATATATATATATATATATATATCATATATATATATATATATATATATATATATATATATATATATATATATATATATATATATTAATATATATATCAAAAAAGGAATTTAGGAATTTAATAGCAAGACAGTGTCACTTCTGCATTAGCTTAAAATATGAACTGAAAAAAAAAACATGTGTTGTGTGTGTGTATATACGTGAATTTCAGTATGTTTAATAAGCTCAATTAGCTGTTATTCAACCATGTTACGAGGAAATTCGTAGTCAAATAAATTAGATAAATACTTATAACCCCTTTACATAAAATAATCTCTGAATAATTATTCACCAAGTGTTGAAACCCCAGCTTCCATAAGTGAATTTATACAAGTGAGAATTATCCAGCTAAGACATCCATAGACAAATTAGATGTATACTCATAAACCTTTTACATAAAATAATCTCTGAATACTTATTCACCAAGTGTTGAAAACCCCTAAGTGAATTTGTACAAGTGGAATCTCCTAACGTCAACATTCCCTCATCATTAGAACAGGTAGCAGCGCCATCTATTGTGTAGAAAAAGAATCCACTCGAAATCCCTTAATGGACGACCCAGCGGCGATGGCCCTGAGAATATATTAAGGCTTCCCTAATTTCCAAGGGGTGGGAGGGGGGGCGGGGCGGGCCATCAGAGTTCATCTGTATGCACAGCTGCTAGCCCTCTCAGGGCTCCCTAGTGGCAAACACTAATGTAGTTCCCTAGTCCTTCGCTCCTTATTATCATCATGTTATTTAGGTTAGAGGAGGGAGTCAAAACAGAAGATGCTGGCTTTGGCTGTTGATTATTTCTTTCGTTTTAATTACATATTTATGTTTTATTCATTTACATGTTTATCTATTATTAATCTATTTTTAGTTATTTATCTACTTATTTACTTGTTAACTTATTTACTTACTTACCTATTTATTTCTAAGTAACCATAACTACAGTTTCTCTTTGTTTTTATGAAAATATACAATGTTTATAATTCTGTTTATATTTGTATGTCCAAATGTGCATATATGATATATATCTATATATTATATATATATATATATTTATATATATATATTACATATATAATATATATACATATACATATATATAATATTATATACATATATATATATATATTACATACATATAATTATACACTTATGCACAGTTACCACAATCTAAGTAATTACCACAGACAGTTATTTCCCAAGTGTTCACAACGTGCACAATCAAACAAAAAATGCAGATTGAATGTTATCCCTCCAAATAAGCAAATGGAAAAACTAAATCATGTTAATTGCATTATATAAAGGAAAGGTCTTGTGCGTGTATGTGTGAATGTGTGTGCGTGTGTGTGTTTTATCTCTGCTCCCTTTGAAATATATTACTGGGGGAGACCGACTCGTATGAAAGCAGCGGGAACCATAAAAGCTATTAAAACAGTGCATTTTAAGCCGGATTTCATTCTGAAAGATGGCATTCATTAAAGGCTTTAGTAGAGCTGCGATTATAGCAATTAAATGGGCTACTGCGCTGGCTGTGATGTATGAAGACATTTAAAAGGGGTCAATGGCGGTAAAATTGGTGTGAAACATATAATCTCAAGTCTTCTTATTTCCATAGGTCACAGAGGTCTATGAGGACATAATAATGGGGTCACTAGCGGTAAAATTGGTGTGAAACATATAATCTCACGTCTTCTTACTTCCATAGGTCACAGGGGTCTATGAAGACATAATATTGTGGTCACTGTAGGTAAAATTGACGAAAACCGTATAACGTCATGTCTTGCTCCTTTCCTAGATCACCGGAAATATTTTGGAGCAATTAAATGTCTTACTGGATTGGCTGTTATCTATGAAGATATGCAAAAGGGGTCACTGTGGTAAAATAATAGGAAAATAAATTGCACAAAATCTCATGTCCTGTTACTTGCATTGATCACAGGAAAATTTTGGAGCAATTGAATGTGCAACTGTATTGCCTGTGATCTATGAAGATATGCAGAAGGGGTTCCCGGTGGTAAAATTGGTGCAAAACATATAATCTAACGTTCTGTTCTTTTCTTAGACCATTGCCCTGACCATAGGGCAAATTTTGAAACAACATTAAAAGTGCTCAACATACACATACACAAACAGCGTCATAAGTTACTGCATTAAATTTTCTAAAATAGGCAACAGTTCAGATCCAACGGAGGAAGAAACACTTCCTACTGGGGAAGAAGCACTTCCCACTGGGGAAGAAGCACTTCCCACTGGGGAAGAAGCACTTCCCACTGGGGAAGAAGCACTTCCCCCTGGGGAAGAAGCACTTCCCCCTGGGGAAGAAGCACTTCCCACTGGGTAGGAAGCACTTCCCGCTGGGGAAGAAAAATTATCACTGATAACTACCCTGTTTGTGCAAGTTGTTCCCGAGGGAGAGTGGATACTACTTAAACGGTGCTTGTGGTTTGATATTTGTGAATGTTAAATGTCTAGGGTGTATTTGAGGGCATGTGTATGTATGTATATGCATACATACATACCATTACTTTATATAATATGATCTATAATACTATATATATTATATATATATAATATATATATGTATATATATTAACTCTTTATACTTTAATATATTATATTATAATAATATTATATAATATATATATAAATATATACTATAATCGAAGAAATCAATAGAAGGATCCACAGTAATATTCTTGTTTATCCAGATGAAATACATTTGTGGAAATATTTACAAATATATTTCATCTGGATAAACAAGAAAATTTCTGTGGTTCCTGCCATAGATTTCTTAGAAGCACGATACGGTGTTTTTATATTTTTATAATTATATATATATTATATATATATATATATATATATATATATATATACACATCAAAGGAAACCCGCCGCCCACACACACAAACAACAATGGGAAATCCCCTGTAGTAAGCTTACTTCTGTGATCACTCCGGCTTGGCCAGAATCCGCTTAGCTACGCACCACAGGGAGACTGAATCTCTTTTTGTATATAACTCTCTATTTATCCTCTGCGCGAAAATACGTTGCTTTGTCTCCCGTCATCCTTATTCTAACTCCTTTCATTAGCGTAGATCTTTAACAAAGATTTTTTTTTTATGCTAATTCGTCCCTCGCTTCGTTTGATTCTTTATCTGTTTGCTAGTGAGAGTGGCAAGGGTATATATAATATATATATATATATATATATATATATATATAATATATATATATATATATATATATATATAATATATATACATTATTATATATATATATAATATATATAATATAGTATTATATATATATATACATATAAAATATATGACTGAGTAGCGTTCCCGGGAATTCCTTTGTGCTGCGAGAATTTCGTTGTTTCTGGGAATTGAATCGTGCTTGTGTGAAATTTCAATGTGTTTTTGGGAATCTCAACGTGTTTTTGGAATTGAATTGTGCTTTTGGGAATTTCAATGTGTTTTTTGGAATTGCATTGTGTTTATGGGAATTTTAATGTGTTTTTGGAATTGAATTGTGTTTATGGGAATTTCAATGTGTTTTTGGAATTGAATTGTGTTTTGGGGAATTTCAACGTGTTTTTGGAATTGAATTGTGCTTTTGGGAATTTCAATGTGTTTTTTGGAATTGCATTGTGTTTTATATGGAATTCAAGGTGTTTTTTGGAATTGAATTGTG
>NC_061102.1:10773730-10776230 GCF_015104395.2 Macrobrachium nipponense
CATCAGCTACCTTGCAGTAATAAGTGGTACGAGCACCAACCTGAAGGAGTGATAGAAAACGATCAGGCGAAGATCCTCTGGGACTATGGTATCAGAACGGATAGGGTGATACGTGCCAACAGACCAGACGTGACGTTGATTGACAAAGTCAAGAAGAAAGTATCACTCATTGATGTCGCAATACCATGGGACACCAGAGTTGAAGAAGAAAGAGAGGGAAAAATTGGATAAGTATCAAGATCTGAAAATACAAATAAGAAGGATATTGGGATAGCCAGTGGAAATCGTACCCATAATCATAGGAGCACTAGGCACGATCCCAAGATCCCTGAAAAGGAATCTGGAAAAACTAGAGGCTGAAGTAGCTCCGGGCCTCATGCAGAAGAGTGGTGATCCTAGAAACGGCACACATAGTAAGAAGAGTGATGGACTCCTAAGGAGGCAGGATGCAACCAGGAACCCCACACTATAAATACCACCCAGTCGAATTGGAGGACTGTGATAGAGCAAAAAAAAAAGAAAAAAAAAAAATGATATAATATAATAATATCTAGGAAGAAGACTCAAGCAAATACTATGGAAAATAGAATTCAGTTGACATACTGATCAATAATAATAATAATAATAATAATAATAATAATAATAATAATAATAATAATAATAAGAAGGAAGTGTAGGGGCACAAAAGACCAGCTCCTGATAGAAAAAACAAAATGGTAATGAAGAAAACAGTACGAGGAAAAGGAAAAACCAAACCTAAGCATGGCTGGATAGGACTATAAGAAGCCTTCGACATGATACCACACACATGGCTAATAGAATGCCTGAAAATATATGGGGCAGAGGAAAAACACCATCAGCTTCCTCAAAAAAACAATGCGCAACTGGAATACAATACTTACAAGCTCTGGAATAAAGACTAGCAGAGGTTAATATCAGGAGAGGGATCTTCCAGGGCGACTCACTCACCACTACTCTTCGTAGTAGCCATGATTCCCATTGGACAAAAGTACTACAGAAGATTGATGCCGGGTACCCAACTCAAGAAAATAAAAGAGGCAACAGAATCAACCATCTGATGTTCATGGACGACATCAAGCTGTATGGTAAGAGCATCAAGGAAATAGATACCCTAATACAGACTGTAGGATTGTAATCTGGGGACATCAGGATGGAGTTTGGAATAGAAAAATGCGCCTTAGTCAACATACAAAAAGGCAAAGTAACAAGGACTGAAGGGATAAAGCTACCAGATGGGAGCAACATCAAAACACATAGATGAGACAGGATACAAATACCTGGGAATAATGGAAGGAGGGGATATAAAACACCAAGAGATGAAGGACACGATCAGGAAAGAATATATGCAGAGACTCAAGGCGATACTCAAGTCAACTCTACGGCGGAATATGATAAAAGCCATAAACACATGGGCAGTGCCAGTAATCAGATACAGCGCAGGAATAGTGGAGTGGACGAAGGCAGACTCCGCAGCATAGATCAGAGAACCAGGACAAACATATGACCAATACACAAAGCACTACACCCAAGAGCAAATACGGACAGACTATAGATAAACACGAAAGGAAGGAGGGAGAGGACTACTAAGTATAGAGGACTGCGTAAACATCGAGAACAGAGCACTGGGGCACTATCTGAAAACCAGTGAAGACGAGTGGCTAAAGAGTGCATGGAAGAAGGACTAATAAAAGTAGACGAAGACCCAGAAATATACAGAGACAAGAGAATGACAGACAGAACAGAGGACTGGCACAACAAACCAATGCACGGACAATACATGAGAACAGACTAAAGAACTAGCCAGCGATGACACATGGCAATGGCTACAGAGGGGAGAGCTAAAGAAGGAAACTGAAGGAATGATAACAGCGGCACAAGATCAGGCCCTAAGAAAACCAGAATATGTTCAAAGAACGATAGACGGAAATAACATCTCTCCCATATGTAGGAAGTGCAATACGAAAAAATGAAACCATAAACCACCATAGCAAGCGAATGTCCGCACTTGCACAGAACCAGTACAAAAAGAGGCATGATTCAGTAGCAAAAGCCCTCCACTGGAGCCTGTGCAAGAAACATCAGCCTACCTTGCAGTAATAAGTGGTACGAGCACCAACCTCAGGGAGTGATAGAGAAACGATCAGGCAAAGATCCTCTGGGACTATGGTATCAGAACGGATAGGGTGATACGTGCAAACAGACCAGACGTGACGTTGATTGACAAAGTCAAGAAGGAAGTATCACTCATTGATGTCGCAATACCATGGGACACCAGAGTTGAAGAGAAAGAGAGGGGAAAAAATGGATAAGTATCAAAAATCTGAAAATAGAAATAAGAAGGATATGGGATATTGCCAGTGGAAATCGTACCCCATAATCATAGGAGGCACTAGGCACGATCCCAAGATCCCTGAAAAGGAATCTAGAAAAACTAGAGGCTGAAGTAGCTCCAGGACTCATGCAGAAGAGTTGTGATCCT
>NC_061102.1:10778730-10781230 GCF_015104395.2 Macrobrachium nipponense
CAAGAATACTCACGGCAAGAGACAGAACGACCATTCCCCGCATCAACATATCAAATCGGTCCTTAATTCTATTTAAGTATATTAAAGTACCATTTACCTTCCTACAAACTTCATCTATATGACCGTCAAATAACATATACTGGTCAAAATATACCCCAAGATTTTTTACTTTAATGCTTTTCTCAATTGCAAATCCATTGAAATTTAGTTTTGTCTTCAGGAATTTGGGATATGAACTGCCTAGAGCCAATGAATATACATTTAGTTTTAGACTCATTAATATTTAATCCATTAATTTGAAAATAACATCCGACATTTCTAATATTCTTTCTGCTCTTACTATCAAGTTATTTAGTTCATTTATAGTTCCAGTCATTAGAAGTTGACTGTCATCTGCGAATTGAACCAAGATGCAGTCTCGCACAGCAGTAGCCATAATCATCTTTATATGAATTAGGAAAAGTATTGGCCCCAAGATAGATCCCTGTGGAACTCCGAATTCTACTGGTTTAGGGGAGGATATAACATCGCCTAATCTCACTGACTGGTTAACGATTTTGCTAGATAGCTTTTAAAGCAGCAGAAGGG
This sequence comes from Macrobrachium nipponense, assembly GCF_015104395.2. Taxonomy (NCBI): domain Eukaryota; kingdom Metazoa; phylum Arthropoda; class Malacostraca; order Decapoda; family Palaemonidae; genus Macrobrachium; species Macrobrachium nipponense. The sequence continues at coordinate 10,779,319 of NC_061102.1, forward strand.
TCCAATTTTTTAATTGTGTACATTTATGAAGTAAAATATTGTGGCTAACGCTATCGAAAGCTTTAGAAGATCCAATAGAATAGTAAAGATATCTTTTTTTGTCGACGATATTTTTCTGTAAATAGTTTCTGTAACTTTCAATAACGCAGTTTTCAGTAGAGAGATGAGACCTAAATCCATGTTGAGTGTGAGACAGTAAATCATTTTTCCTCGAGATATTTTATGAGTTGAATTGACACAATCTTTCCTGGTAATTTTAGATATGATGGGCAAAAGTGATATTGGTCTGTAATTCTCTACATTATCTGCATCACCACTCTTAAAAAGGGTAGAGCGTGGGCAACTTCCAATCACTTGGATAAAAGCAAGTCACTATAGAGGTATTTACTATGATAGTTGAGTAAAATGCAATTATCGGTAAGGCGTCCCGAATGAACGGAGGGATATCAAATCAGATCCATAGGCTCCCGTGTCATTAAGCTCCCCAACTACTAAAACAAATAACTGTTTCGACATCAACTGGCTGTGGCCTAAAAAAAGTCATTAAAAAAAAAATTCTCATAACTATATTCGACTCATTTCTTAAAAGTTGTGAAGTATTGTTCCTATCTAGATTTTGCTGAGATTTTTCAAAGGCTGCCCTACCACACTTGAGAAAATACTGGTTGAACTCTTCTACTTTTTCCTTCTTATCATTATAATCAGGTAAAAGGGCATTATTATATTTGGGGATCATTTCACGAACTATTTTCCATTTATTAGGCATATTGCCATTACATTGACGAAATTTATCTTTAAAGTGTTCCGACTTACTAGCTTTAATCAAAGTATTAACCCGTTTCTTTTCGTTCTTGTAATGATCTTGATATATCTGTATATCTGTTTTAGCTCTCTTTTGTAGGTCATCTCTAGCTTTCATTTCTGCTTTAAGGTTATTATTCATCCAGGGGCTGGGGGCCGGGTAATTTCTTGGGTCACAAATGGTGCACATTCATCCAAGCAGCAAACAAAGGTTTTGGTAAAAATAACCTGTACATCCACATTATCAGTTTGTAGAATACAATTAAAATCTGGAGCCTTATTTACTAGAGACTACAAAAACTGTCCTGACTGTAATGCTTAAGACAACGAAAGGTTCTTTTTAATAGGTATTCCTCTTGGCTTAGAATATCAATTGTAAAGTTACTAGCTCATGATCAGCAATGGGACGGAGGAAATCACATCTGAATATACAGTCATTTGTTGTTTGTTTGTAATGACAACACAACAATAATGTCGAGGACGTGCTTGTTATTCTAGTTGGCTTAGTTATTGTTTGACAGAGATTTAACTGGTGTATTATTTTACTTAATTTGTTGTTTAGGAACAGCATATACTCATTTAGATCACCAAACGAACACGGGTTTTTTACGTAAAGATACATTTTTTAAAAGTTTCTTTAAGATAATCAAAGGAGGGTGAAAAAAGCCTTTGGATGCCGGTAGACACACCCAACAATAAAGATGGTAATTTCTTATGCTGTAAACTAATCCAGACGTCCTCAACACCATTAGCTTTCTCTACATCTGTCAATATTCTATTAACCTTCAAATCATTTCTTACATATACTAATGTTCCTCCCCCTTTTCCATAGTCACGACATATATACATTAAAAATTCTTAACATGAATGAAGTTATCTTGAACAGACAAATCTAACCAGGTTTCGCTTACACAAAGAATGTCTATGTTTCTTTCCAGTATTTAACAGTTCTATTTCATCAATATGGGCTAATAATGACTGTGCATTTTATGTGTTCTATAGTTAACTGATTACGTATTTCCCTCCTTACAGTAGTCGCTTCGATAGAGAGAGAGAGAGAGAGAGAGAGAGAGAGAAGAGAAGAGAGAAGAGAGAGAGGAGAGAGAGAGAG
>NC_061102.1:10786230-10806230 GCF_015104395.2 Macrobrachium nipponense
ACTTAATCAAGACCAATGGACAGATAGCTATTTAGACCCATATCATGCATTATCCTACAATAGAATGTCACGAAAATGACTTGCAATCATTTATTTCAGAACTACTTTCTCAGAAGGAAGGTTGTGCGAGCTTCAGTATACAGGGGGCAAAATAGTATTTCCATCTAACACGATAAAATCATGTTGATTGGACTTCTAATAATGAACTCGCGCAAATACAATATTTTACCATTTGTTTGCATTACGACACAATATTTTATCATTTGTTTGCATTACGACACAATATTTTACCATTTGCTTGCATTACGACACAACATTTTGCCTATTGTTTGCATTACGACACAATGATTTGCCAATTGTTTGCATTACGGCACAATATTTTACCATTTGCTTGCATTACGACACAACATTTTGCCTATTGTTTGCATTACGACACAATGATTTGCAAATTGTTTGCATTACGGCACAATATTTTACCATTTGTTTGCAACACAAATATTTTGCCAATAATTTGCATTACGACACAATATTTTGCCATTTGTTTGCGTTACGCCACAATATTTTGCCATTTGCTTGTGTTATGACACAATATTTTACCATTTTTGTTTGCATTGCGACACAATATTTTGCCAATTGTTTGCGTTACGGCACATTGTTTTGCCATTTGTTTTGCATTGCAGCACAATATTTTGCCATTTGCTTTGAGTTACGACACAATATTTTACCATTTGCTTGCATTATGACACAATGTTTTACCATTTTGTTTGCGTTACGGCACAAATGCCTTGCCTCCCCCATTGTTTGCATTACGACACAAATATTTTACCAATAATTTGCATTACATCGATATTTTACCCCTTTTTATCCTTTACGACACAATATTTTACCATTTGTTTCCATTACGGCACAATATTTTGCCATTTGTTTGCATTATGGCACAATATTTTACCAACACAATATTTTGCCAGTTGTCTGCATTACGACAATGTTGAAAAAGAGGACTAATTCGACTTAGCTGGAATATTTCCCGGATTTGCTCTGGGAGTAAATCAGCTTTAATTTGAAAATGGTTAAAATGCAGTCTACTAGGCCTTAAACTTTTTTCTTTCATTTTATTACAAAAAAAATCCTTTTACATTGTTATGTGAATGCACATATATTTATATTTATAAAATATAGCTTAAACTAACAAAAGTAGGCCTTAAATGGTTTGCAATACTACAATGCAGCAAGAAAACATAAATTCCTGGAAACAACAGGTCTTTAACGTTTTGCTTTTTTAAAGGAATAAACAAATTCTACTTGAAACTGCATCAAATGTAGTCTATTGGATTTTGGGAGTTCAAACCCAACTTTCGAAGCTTCGAACAGAATAAAACGTAGTCTACTCGGACTCTCATGACAACTATGCATTCGAAGTCTCAATATATTGCAATTTGCTTGCGAACAAACTCTTAACATAAAATAACACGACTTTGAGGATGCTTTTGGGGAACGAACCCTTTTGCTTCAGACTAAAGAAGGGGAAAGCAACTGGTATCTGTTATGGAGAAAATGCAGTCGAAATTGCATTTTATTGCAACTTTCTTGCATTGTTGCGAGGTTGGCAATTTTTCAGGGGCCACAATGACTTTTCCTTCAAACTGGATGAAATCCAAATTAGTGTTCTTCTTATGATGAACATGCATAGAAGTTTGCAATGTGTTTCAGTATCCTTGCAAAAGATAAAAAACCTTATTATGATGTTTTCTGGGAGCAAACCAACTATTCCTTCTTGGAATAAATTGTAGCCATCTATTGGAGTATAAAAGTAAGTGAATTAAGATACTTATTTTTATAAAAACGAAGACAACTGGAATCTTTCTATGAAACAGCTGCCCTGAGAGAAAGCTTCCTCCCTTATTATTATTAATAATATTATAATTATTATTACCGGAACCTCTCGCATACCAAGGCACAAATATTTCTCTCTAAAAAAAATGAAATTTATTAAGAGAAAATAAAAAACACGAAAACTGCATAATATACGCCACTAAGCACCCGAAACAGTGTTGCCGTCTCGCAGAGATGAGGAGAGAAATGAGGCCGTCATTTTTCATCAGGCGAAAAGTTAGCGAACCGCTAAGTTTAAACTCCGCTTTATATAACGGCCTCATAAGGCTGCTAAAATGGTGCGTCATTTACGCGCGCGCGCGCTCACAGATTCGCGAGGTAGGTGAATTATGTGAATTCTCGCGAAGATTCGTATTAGGTAAAGTAAGTAAGGATGTGGTACGATATTTATTTTATAGATATTTATATAGTATGCATTTATATTCCCATAGAAAGGTATTACAACTTTTCCATTAGATTTCAGGAAACTTTTATAGTTTTATATTTATTGACTGCAGATAACCGCCATCTATTTCTAACTGTTTATTCACTCATTTATATTTACTTAATCATTCTTTATCTCTATCCATTTCTAATTACTTATTCGAATTATTTATTGATTCTTTATTGATATTCTATTTTCGATTTATTTTTATCTACTATTTATTCTTTATTTCATATTCATTTATCCAATTCATTATTTACTTATTTTTCTATCGTCCTTTTTTCAAATTGCAATCATCGTTTGTCGTGTGGCTTTCCAAAATTGCATCCACCCTTCATGACATACAAAAATGATGGACATTACAAAGCATTGATCGCAAACATCAACAATAATTTACCTCTCTCTCTCTCTCTCTCTCTCTCTCTCTCTCTCGTTTTTCATTCTCCTTCCTCCTGTACGAAAAACAAGGAAAGAGGGAATAGGAAATCCTCGACAGAAAGTGGACCTGGCTAAAACACCACTTGTTTTGCCCCACAGTAAATTGAGAAATGCAACAACCTTTATTCCAGCGCAAGTGTTCAAGTGGCCCCACTCACGCGCTAAATAGATCTCCCGAATTTGGTAATTAACTATGTCTGTTTTAGAACGGCCCACCCTCGACAAGGCAGAGGTGGCTTCCCAGCGCTGTTTATCGTACGCTCTGCTACACAATTTTCGTAGCTTGCTGTTTTTAGCTTTTTTTATTCATTTTTTGTTTGTGGTTCCCCAGAGCGTTGTGTTGACCTTCTCATCATTTTCAAATTCTGTGTTTTTGCTTTTTTTTATTTATTTACTTTTTGCTTACATTTCCGCATGGCTTCGTATAACATGTCTCATCATTTTCAATCTGTCACTTTCTTTAAGTTTGCTTTGATATCTTATTTTTTCTTCATCTGTAATACTATAATACTTCTTGTGTTTTATCATTTATTTACATTTTTATCTACTGATTCAGTTTTTCTTTCGTTTTTTTTTTTTTTTTGGCCTTAAAACCGATCTCTCTTTCTGTATTTGCTTTGAACTTCTGTTACTTCTTTCAAATAAACCCCTTAATATTCTTTGGAAGCTCAGTGGGCTTGTTCGATAATAATAATAAGATAATAATAATAATAATAATAATAATATAATATAATAATAATAATAATGATAATAGCAATAATAATAATAATAATAATAATAATAATAATAATAATAATCTATGATACATCTTAATATTCAGCCAAGTGCTCTTGTAAACTAGCTGATAGTTCTTAATTAAAAAGAATCGTACCCATTTTAACCATGCACTAAAAATAATCATAACCAAAAATTATTATTCTCTGTTATATCAAATGCAATTTTCCATTAAAATCTAACTATGTATAAAAGGGATTACTTTCCAATTACATCAAAAGGTTTAGATCACCCGAAAATTCTTAAATGATCCGGAATCATTTTTATGCCTTAACACCAACAGATGGCTTTCAAATCCTTCCTGATCTCTTAATTAAAACGGTGGTAATATTCGCAAAAAGGCAATTTTCCTTCCGGGAAACAATTTGAAAAAACCTGATAACCACACACGCACAAATATATACTCTCATATATAGTATATATATAATATATATATATATTTATATATATATATATATATATATATATATATATATATAATATATAATATATGTATATATATATATATCTATATATATTATATATAAGTATAATAATAATATATATATATATATATATATATATATATATATATATATATATATATATATAGATATATATATATGATATATATATACTATATTATATATTATATTATATATCATATAATATATCATATTCATATATATATATATAATATATAATATAGATATATATATAATATATATATATATATATATATATATATATATATATATATATATATCCTCCAATTCTTGCATTTCTGTTATCATGGTGTTCATCAGAAAGAATTAGCAGACGGCAATAGGACATACAAAAAAAAGAAATCAGTTACTAGAAAAGAAAAATGTAAATGAATGAATTTCTTAAATAAATAGTTATAATGAATATAAATAAATTATCATAAATTATTAAATTATCAAAATACTGCAAGACAATGCATTTTCGCTTGAACTTTTGAGGTTCTAATTATTATGCATAATACAGATGTCATTTTAGTACTAATATTCACAAAGTAAACATTTTTCGTTTTCCGTAAAAAAAAAACTATTGTGCCGGCTTTGTCTGTCCGTCCGTCCGTCCGCATTTTATTCCGTCCGCCCTCAGATCTAAAATAAACTACTGAGGCTAGAGGCCTGCAAATTGGTACTCAGATCATCCTACCTAACAATAATACTTTCATTTAAACAAATCTCAAGATGACCAGATTGCAAGAAAATGAAAATGTAAATTGCCTCTTTGCCGTCGTACCGTTCAATTGCCTTGCAAGAAACTGCATTGTACCCGATATGAAGGAAAAGCCCAGCTGACCCGATTTCTAAGTCTCGTGACAACTGCAGTATCCGAGTCTGAATGTACCCTCGAAAAGGGAGTGCCGTTGTAAGGATTGTCAAAGCATCGGGGATTAGTGAACTTCAACACTACTTTGTTGCCACAGGTGGAGGAGTCTTTTACTTGTGTCTATCCACACACGACCAGGAATTTATCTCAGTAACCATTTGGAAAATAGTATAAAATTTCCTCCCTTTTTCTCACACACAAAATCATTATCGTTATCATTATTCAGCAGATGAACCTTATTCAATGGAACAAGCCCACCCAAGGGGCCTCTGACTTGAAACTCAAATTTCCAGAGAATATGGTGTTTGTTTGTATGGTTGTTTTTACGTTGCATGGAAACAGCAGTTATTCAGCAACGGGACCAACGGCTTTACGTGGCTTCCGAACCACGTCGAGAGTGAACTTCTATCACCAGAAATACACATCTCTGACCCCTCAGTGGGATGCCCAAGAATCGAACTCGCGGCCACGGAGATGGCAGGTCAAGACCAAACCGACGACGCCACTGAGGCCCTCAGAAAATATGGAGGTAAAGAGAAATACAGAAAGAAGAGATCTCGCTTATTAAAATTGAAAAAATAAATAAATATATTAACAAATAGATAAAAATTTATTAAAATGAAGTTCCAGTTCCACAGCCCAACGGTGTGAGGAATGAAGGACCTGTGGAACCGAGGAGTTGGACAGCAAAGCACATTTACTGCACATTGGCGCTCAGCAAATCCGGTTGCTCTTGGCAGGAAAAGGGAATCCTGCAATTGCTCCTTCCCCTTGTATTTACTCAGAGGGGATGGAGATGTATAGCTTGCCCACCACCCCACCCCTCCCCTCGGCCCCTCCTCCTCCTCATTTCCAAATAAACTCTTCGTGGGTCCTCCTGCCTAATTTCTAAATGGAGGCGATAAAGAAAAAAAACAAAACAGCCTCTCATTACCATAGTAGGCCTCCTCTCTCTTCCGGTGTTTGTTACTGAGGCCCATAGATTTTTAATCAAAAGGAAAAAATAAACGAAGAAGAAGTTTCTCCCCGTGATTACAAGCAGGCGATCGAAGACTTTTCCCAAATAAGGCTGAGCAAAATGTTTGTCGTCGAGGCTTCCGAATGTGTTTGAGGGGGGGCGAGGGGGGGGGGGGGTGAGGGCGGGGCCGTAGGGGTAGTTTTGTTTTTATGATGACTTATACAAAAAAAAGAAAAGAAAAAGAGAAAGTGGGGGGGGGAAGTGTGTGAGGGTGAGTAGGTATAGTAAGGGGAGTTTTGTCTTTATGATGGACTTACACAAAAGGAAAAATAAAAGAAAGAGGGGGAAAAGTGTTTGGGGGAGCCAGAGGGGTAGGGGTGAGGTAAGGGATAGGGGAGTTTTGTCTTTATAATGACTTACACCTAGAAAAAAAGAAAAAAAGAGAAGAGGGGGGATGGGGAACGCGAAGAAAAAATGTCCCCCTAATTGGTTTCTGTGTCAAAACAAATCCGGCTTCTCATGGGGAATGTGGTCTGATATCATTTTAAGAGGCTGATGGAAGGAAGGAAGGAAGGACTCTCTCTCTCTCTCTCTCTCTCTCTCTCTCTCTCTCTCTCTCTTTCTGTGTGTGTGTGTGTGTGTGGATTCATTTCGTGTGATCCTTGAATATCTTTAATATAGTGTCAGCTTATTAATTATTTAGTTTCATTCATTTGAAAGTCTCTCTCTCTCTCTCTCTTTCTATATATATATATATATATATATATATATATATATATATATATATATATATATATATATATATACACATACATATATATATATATATATATATATATATATATATATATATATATATATATATATATTTCGTTAAAAGCAATTGCTTTAGTGGCATCAATAAGTTTCTTGCAGGTATCTTCATACCGACGAAGTTTTTTTCCGGTTCTCGTTCGTCAATTTCTGGTGAAATATACGCAGACTTCCTTCTTCCATTTATTGAATTTTGTCACGACAGCTGTTTCGCCTTATGGCATTATCAAGCGACTACTGACTTACAATCTGACCTTTCGGCCTATTTATCTCATCGTGTGGGAGGTATGACCTCGAGGTATGGGTACTGGTTAGTCTAGGGATTAACAGCTTAGGGCGTTGTTTTAGTTACAAAGAATATAAGGACATATGTACTGCGACAATAAGAGTGAAAGTTTAAACAGTGGTTAAATAAATATTCAAAATACAATGCCATGTGCTAGAGTTTCCTTAAATGTATGTTTGAAATTTAATATGTTACATGTTGGTTTTAGATAAAAATTACAAAATTACATACAGGAATGAAAATGAATATAGAAATCTAAATACGGGAGTACAAATATATGGATATATTTTATAGCATGCATAAAGGTACAAGAGATAATTCTGTTTATACATAAATGTGTATGATTTAAATTTGAGTGTGTGTGTGTGTGTGTGTGTGTGTATCCAAAATGGTCTACGTTGGTTAACGGTTGCTGATTCGTGTTGGGCGGGGTCTCAGCGACCTGAGTAAGGATGTTACTTGACTTTCGCTGACGCTGGGTCTTCTCATGCCTTCCAAGGGGCGCGATGTTCTCGGTGGATTGGGGCGCGCTGTCTGGTCCCTGTTGGCTTGGGTATTCCTTCTCCTGCTGGAGGGAGTATATGGTCCGATTCTTGTTGGACGTTCAAGGTCGGCTTCTGAATAGCGATGCTCACTGCTTCCGTTATTAAGAGGCGACCGTAGTTGTCTTCTCTGTGTACGACCTGGGTGCCTTCTATGAGCTCTTGTAGAGATGCTTCCTGTCGTGAACATCTATGTAAGTTGATGGATGGCCCCTTGATTTCTATGAGCCAGCAGACGTCTCCGAAGGGTCGTTGTAGTGTGCCCGATGTAGTTTTTGGCTGTGAGGTTTACACACCTCCTCTGGACAAGTAAATTTGTAAACTACATTCGTGCACATCTCCTTCGGTCCCCCCGGAGCGGTGCTGTTCTTCATTATTAAGGCTGCTACAAGGTTGGGCTTACTATATATCCTGAGGCTTATTTTATGGTAAGGGGTTTGGGGGCTTTTGGGGTTACGCCTCTGTTTATTATCCCGCGTAGTGTGCAGCAATCCTCCTTGTATGCAGACCCATAATGTACACGATGGTAAATAATCAAGTTTTCCTCGTTTTTCGCCATGGTGTTGGGTTGGTAAACAAAATTGTCCATTTTACTTTTTTATTGCTGCTTCGATAATTTGATCTGCATACCCGTTGTTTGTCAGCAGTTGGCGAATTCGGTCGAGGTCGTTATGTATATCTTTCCATGATGAGCTGTGTGTGAAGGTTCTGTTGACATACGCATCACGACAGACTTTTTGATATGGCGTCCGGGCACTCCCCGCGTGCGTTCAAGCAACGGCCAGCGTTCGTTGCTTTCGTGTAAACGGTCGTCTTAAACTGTCCTTCTTGTTGTTTTACCAGGACATCAAGAAATGGCAAAGTCTCTTGCTGGCTGTGCTCTGTGGTGAAGTTGAGCACTGAGTTTCTTTTCAGAGCATCTGCTAGTTTTTGGTATCTTCAGGCTCTTTTATTGTGAACGAATATATCGTCGATGTACCGCCATAATCCTAGGTTTTAGATGTTCTCTAAAGGTCCTTTCTTCGACGGTGGCCATGTACATATTTGCAAAGAGGACCCTATTGGGGATTCCCATGGCGACTCCATCTACTTGTCGAAATAATTCCCCTGATGAGAGAGGAAAGGGGCTTCTGTAGTGCTAGCTTTCAGCATCTCTCGGAGGACATCTTCGAAATGGGCAGCGGGTTCTTCTCGGACCTGTATACACGATCAAGAATGATGTCGATCGTTTCTTCGACGGGAACGTTCGTAAACAAACTCTCAAACGTCGAGTGAGGCAATGTCGTCTTCTGGTCCTTTTTTCCTGTTAAGGAGATCAATAAACTCCACCAGCTGATTTTCACGTGAATATGCACCGGGGTTATGTTAAGGTACCAGCAAATCATTCAGGAGCTTTCGCTATCCATATAGGTTGGGGATGTCATCTGAGAGATGATGAGCCTTAGGGGGTTACCTGCCTTGTGTTTTTCACTTTGTTCCGTAGCAGTAACCGGGCCCATAGTCTCCTTTTACCTTAGGGAATTTTACGACGTCCTTTTGCTGATTGTTGGCCCTAGTCACAAGCCTCGACACTTTTCTTTCTGAGGTCCTCGGTGGGGTCTTTCGTCAAGCGTTGGAATTTGGAAGTGTCCAGGAGGATCCTATCCATCTTTCAAAATAATATCACTTTTCTTCATCACTACGTTAACAAACTGATGATTTGTCACCTTTTCCGTATGATGATGTCTGGGTTGCTACGTAGTTCTTTAGCGGCTTCCCTCATCTCCCTTGGCGATTAATTGGCTTCGGAAATGTCCTCTCTGTCGTCCTGCTTCTCCAACAAGTTCATCAATGACGGTAGGTGTTAGTTCTAGCTTACCATCATCTCGGAGTTGTAAAAGTCGGTCTATAAGGGCCTCCGTTTCTATTCTCTTGGCTTCAGTGATAGGGGCTAAGGGTCGATTCCAGCCAGGTTGACGAAGCCATCTTTGTGTTCCTCACTTTCTCAACAAGGGGCCCCCATTGGAGATGAGTAGATTCTTGTTGGCCTCGTTGTCACACCTGTCTGTATTTCCTTTCTTCTCTAACTCAAGCAGGTCACGTGCTTTTTGTTGGTATCTAGTAGGGCTGTTAATGCAGAAATCTTTCCCAACGTTTTCTTTTCTCTCAACTTCAAGTTGCTGGATTCTTGCTGCGGATTCTTCTATACGGTGTCGGAGTATCTTCTCTACCTCCCTCCATCGTGTCCATGCCCGGCCACTTCTTCCAATACTTTTAGGGCATAGTTTTTCTCTAATACAATTTTCGTTAAAAGCAATTGCTTTAGTGGCATCAATAAGTTTCTTGCAGGTATCTTCATACCGACGAAGTTTTTTCCGGTTCTCGTTCGTCAATTTCTGGTGAAATATACGCAGACTTCCTTCTTCCATTTATTGAATTTTGTCACGACAGCTGTTTTCGCCTTATGGCATTATCAAGGCGACTACTGACTTACAATCGACCTTTCGGCCTATTATCATCGTGTGGGGAGGTATGACCTCGAGGTTATTGGGGTACTGGTTAGTCTAGGGATTAACAGCTTAAGGGCGTTGTTTTAGTTACAAAGAATATAAGGACATATGTACTGCGACAATAAGAGTGAAAGTTTAAACAGTGGTTAAATAATATTCAAAATACAATGCCATGTGCTAGAGTTTCCTTAAATGTAGGTTTAAAATTTAAAAATTTAATATGTTACATGTTGTTTTAGATAAAAATTACAAATTACATACAGGAATGAAAATGAATATAGAAATCTAAATACGGGAGTACAAATATATGTATATATTTTTATAGCATGCATAAAGGTACAAGAGATAATTTCTGTTTATACATAAATGTGTATGATTTAAATTTGAGTGTGTGTGTGTGTGTGTGTGTGTATGTCCAAAATGGTCTACGTTGGTTAACGGTTGCTGATTCGTGTTGGGCGGGGTCTCAGCGACCTGAGTAAGGATGTTACTTGACTTTCGCTGACGCTGGGTCTCTCATGCCTTCCAAGGGGCGCGATGTTCTCTGTGGATTGGGGCGCGCTGTCTGGTCCTGTTGGCTTGGGTATTCCTTCTCCTGCTGGAGGGGAGTATATGGTCCGATTCTTGTTGGACGTTCAAGTCGGCTTCTGAATAGCGATGCTCACTGCTTCCGTTATTAAGAGGCGACCGTAGTTGTCTTCTCGTGTACGACCTGGGTGCCTTCTTTGAGCTCTTGTAGAGTATGGCTTCCTGTCGTGAACATCTAGTTTAATGTTGATTGATTTGGACTGGCCCCATTGATTTCTATGAAGCCAGCACAGACGTCTCCGAATGGGTCGTTTTGTAGGTGTGCCGATGTAGTTTTGGCTGTGAGGTTTACACACCTCTGGACAAGTAAATTTGTAAACTACATTCGTGCACATCTCCTTCGGTCCCCCCGGAGCGGTGCTGTCTTCATTATTAAGGCTGCTACAAGGTTGGGCTTACTATATATCCTGAGGCTTATTTTATGGTAAGGGGCTTTTTGGGGTTACGCCTCTGTTTTATTATCCCGCGTAGTGCAGCAATCCTCCTTGTATGCAGACCCATAATGTACGATGGTAAATAATCAAGTTTTCCTCGTTTTTCGCCATGGTGTTGGGTTGGTAAAATTCGTCCATTTTCTTTTTTATTGCTGCTTCGATAATTTGATCTGCATACCCGTTGTTTGTCAGCAGTTGGCGAATTCGGTCGAGTTCGTTATGTATCATCGTTTCCATGATGAGCTGTGTGTGAAGGTTCTGTTGACATACGCACTCACGACTGACTTTTTATATGCGTCCGGGCACTCCCCGCGTGCGTTCAAGCAACCCAACACCATGGCGAAAAACGAGGAAAACTGATTATTTACCATCGTGTACATTATGGGTCTGCATACAAGGAGGATTGCTGCACACTACGCGGGATAATAAACAGAGGCGTAACCCCAAAAGCCCCTTACATAAAATAAGCCTCAGGATATATAGTAAGCCCAACCTTGTAGCAGCCTTAATAATGAAGAACAGCACCGCTCCGGGGGGACCGAAGGAGATGTGCACGAATGTAGTTTACAAATTTACTTGTCCAGAGGAGGTGTGTAAACCTCACAGCCAAAACTACATCGGGCACACTACAACGACCCTTCGAGACGTCTGCTGGCTCATAGAAATCAAGGGCCGATCCATCACATTACATAGATGTTCACGACAGGAAGCCATTCTCTACAAGAGCTCATAGAAGGCACCCAGGTCGTACACAGAGAAGACAACTACGGTCGCCTCTTAATAACGGAAGCAGTGAGCATCGCTATTCAGAAGCCGACCTTGAACGTCCAACAAGAATCGGACCATATACTCCCCTCCAGCAGGAGAAGGAATACCCAAGCCAACAGGGACCAGACAGCGCGCCCAATCCACAGAGAACATCGCGCCCCTTGGAAGGCATGAGAAGACCCAGCGTCAGCGAAAGTCAAGTAACATCCTTACTCAGGTCGCTGAGACCCCCGCCCAACACGAATCAGCAACCGTTAACCAACGTAGACCATTTTGGACATACACACACACACACACACACACAATCAAATTTAAATCATACACATTTATGTATAAACAGAAATTATCTCTTGTACCTTTATGCATGCTATAAAATATACATATATTTGTACTCCCGTATTTAGATTTCTATATTCATTTTCATTCCTGTATAATTTTGTAATTTTTATCTAAAACCAACATGTAACATATTAAATTTTAAACATACATTTAAGGAAACTCTAGCACATGGCATTGTATTTTGAATATTTATTTAACCACTGTTTAAACTTTCACTCTTATTGTCGCAGTACATATGTCCTTATATTCTTTTGTAACTAAAACAACGCCCTTAAGCTGTTTAATCCCTAGACTACCAGTACCCATACCTCGAGGTCATACCTCCCACACGATGAGATAAATAGGCCGAAAGGTCAGATTGTTAAGTCAGTAGTCGCTTGATAATGCATAAGGCGAAACAGCTGTCGTGACAAATTCAATAAATGGAAGAAGGAAGTCTGCGTATATTTCACCAGAAATTGACGAACGAGAACCGGAAAAAACTTCGTCGGTATGAAGATACCTGCAAGAAACTTATTGATGCCACTAAAGCAATTGCTTTTAACGAAAATTGTATTAGAGAAAAACTATGCCCTAAAAGTATATATATATATATATATATATATATATATATATATATATATATAGATATATCATATATATATATATATATATTTATAATATATATATATATATATATATATATATATATATATATATATACTATAGTATATATATATATCTATATATATATATATAATATTATAATATAATATATATCTATATATATATAATATATATATATATATATATATATATATATATATTCTAATAATATATCAATAATATATATATATATATATCGTATATATATATATATATTATAATCTATATATAACAAATATATTTTATATATATATACATATATAAATATATATATATATATATATAATATCTATATACTATACATATCTTATATATCTATATATATATATCTTGAGGGCTACCCATTTCCTTTGTAATATCTAAATTCACTCTACTTCGGAATTGATATCATTTTCATATATGTACCGAAGGGGAATTTTTTTTTTAGTTTGATAACATTTCGCCCCCACATGGGATCGAACCACTGTCCAAGTAGGACGGGGACGAAATCAGGACCCAGTGACGCTATCAAGTCAGCTAACAGAGACGCTATATAAGTTCACATCGATTCTGACCTTACAAATCACCCTCGAACTCGGTGTATTCGTAATTAGAATCGACATGAAACCCCGCCTACCATGTTAGCCAATTGAGCGTTTGAAACACGTAGCCTTATTATGAATAATCATCACATCGAACCGTGATTCATTTATATATCATTGAGCTACAAATTTCCTTTAATATCTAAATTCACTCTATTCGGAATTGATATATTTTCATATATGTACCGAAGGGGAATTTTTTAGTTGATAACAATTTTCGCCCCCACATGGATCGAACCACTGTCCAAGTGGGACGGGACGAAATCAGGACACCCAGTGACGCTATCAAGTCAGCTAACAGAGACGCTATATAAGTTTCACATCGATTCTGACCTTACAAATCACCCTCGAACTCGGTGTATTCGTAATTAGAATCGACATGAAACCCCGCCTACCATGTTAGCCAATTTGAGCGTTTGAAACACGTAGCCTTATTATGAATAATCATCACATCGAACCGTGATTCATTTATATACATTGAGCTACAATTTCCTTTAATATCTAAATTCACTCTACTTTGGAATTGATATATTTTCATATATGTACCGAAGGGGAATTTTTTTAATGATAACAATTTCGTCCCCACATGGATCGAAACACTGTCCAAGTGGACGGGGACGAAAATTCAGGAAACCCAGTGGACGCTATCAAGTCAGCTAAACAGAGACCGCTTATATAAGTTCACATCGATTTCTTGACCTTACAAAAAATCACCCTCGAACTCGGTGTATTCGTAATTAGAATCGACATGAAACCCGCCTACCATGTTAGCCAATTTGAGCGTTGAAACAAACGTAGCCTTATTATGATAATCATCCAACATCGAACCAGTGATTCATTTATATATCATTGAGCTACAAATTCCTTTAAATATCCAAATTCACTCTACTTCGGAATTGATATATTTTCATATATGTACCGAAGGGAATTTTTTTTTAGTTGATAACAATTTCGCCCCCACATGGGATCGAACCACTGTCCAAGTGGACGGGGACGAAAATCAGGACCAGTGACGCTATCAAGTCAGATAACAGAGACGCTATATAAGTTCACATCGATTCTGAACCTTACAAATCACCCTCGAACTCGGTGTATTCGTAATTAGAATCGACATGAAACCCCGCTACCATGTTTAGCCAATTTGAGCGTTTTTGGAAATTGTTTACGTAGCCTTATTATGAATAATCATCACATCGAACGTGATTCATTTATTTATATCATTGAGCTACAAATTTCCTTTAATATCTAAATTACCACTCTACTTCGGAATTGATAATTTATTTTTCATATATGTACCGAAGGGATTTTTTTAGTTGATAAAACAATTTCGACCCCCACATGGGATCGAACCACTGTCCAAGTGGACGGGGACGAAATCAGGCCACCAGTGACGCTATCAAGTCAGCTAAACAGAGACGCTATATATAAGTTCACATCGATTCTGACCTTACAAATCACACCCCTCGAACTATTTTTCGGTGGTATTCGTAATTAGAATCGACATGAAACCCCGCCTACATGTTAGCCAATTTGAGCGTTTGAAACACGTAGCCTTATTATGAATAATCATCACATCGGAACCGTGATTCAATTTATATATCATTGAGCTACAAATTTCCTTTAATATCTAAAATTCACTCTACTTCGGAATTGATATATTTTCATATATGTACCGAAGGGGAAAATTTTTTTAGTTGATAAAAAACAATTTCGCCCCCACATGGGATCGAACACTGTCCAAGTGGACGGGGACGAAATCAGGAACCCAGTGACGCTATCAAGTCAGCTAACAGAGACGCTATATAAGTTCACATCGATTCTGACCTTACAAATCACCCTCGAACTCGGTGTAATTCGTAATTAGAATCGACATGAAAACCCCGCCTACCATGTTAGCCAATTTGACGTTTGAAACACGTAGCCTTTATTATGAATAATCATCACATCGAACCGTGATTCATTTATATATCATTGAGCTACAAAGTTTTCCTTTAATATCTAAATTCACTCTACTTCGGAATTGATATATTTTTGTTTTCCAATATATTTACCGAAGGGGGTAAATTTGTTTTTTTAGTTGAAACATCAACAATTCGCCCCCCACCCCCAAATGGGACGAACCCACTGTCCCTAAGTTGGGACGGGGACGAAAATCATGGACCCAGTGCGGGTGATTTGTAAGGTCAGAATCGATGTGAACTTATATAGCGTCTCTGTTAGCTGACTTGATAGCGTCACTGGGTCCTGATTCGGATTTCCCCGTCCACTTGGACAGTGGTTCGATCCCATTTCCTGTGGGGGCGAAAGTGTTATCAACTAAAAAAAAATTCCCCCCCCCCCCAAAAAAATTCCCCTTCGGTACATATATGGAAAAAATATATCCAATTCCGAAGTAGAGTGAATTTAGATATTAAAGGGGAAAACTTTTGTAAAGGCTACAATGGATATATAAAATTGAATCCCACGGTTTCCGATGTGATGATTTAATTCATAATAAAGGCTACGTTGTTTCAAAAAACGCCTCAAAAATTGGCTAACATGGTAGGGCTGGGGGTTTTCAGTTGTTTCCCGGATTCTTTAATTACGAATACACCGAGTTCCGAAGGGTTTGATTTTTTGTAAAGGTCAAGAATCGAAATGTGCAAACTTGTTTTTTAATATTAGCGTACCCTCCCTGTTTAGCTGGAAACTTTGATAAGCCGTTCCCCCCCCACTGGGGTCCCCTGAATTTCGTCCCCGGTCCCCCCCACTTGGGACACTGGTTTTGCCGATCCCCATGTTGGTGGGGGGGCCCCGCAAAAATTGTTTTTTTTATCAAAACTAAAAAAATTACCCCTTCGGTACATATATGAAAATATATCAATTCCGAAGTAGAGTGAATTTAGATATTAAAGGAAATTTGTAGCTCAATGATATATAAATGAATCACGGTTCGATGTGATGATTATTCATAATAAGGCTACGTGTTTCAAACGCTCCAAATTGGCTAACATGGTAGGCGGGGTTTCATGTCGATTCTAATTACGAATACACGAGTTCGAGGGTGATTTGTAAGGTCAGAATCGATGTGAACTTATATAGCGTCTCTGTTAGCTGACTTGATAGCGTCACTGGGTCCTGATTTCGTCCCCGTCCACTTGGACAGTGGTTCGATCCCATGTGGGGGCGAAAATTGTTATCAACCTAAAAAAATTCCCCTTCGGTACATATATTAAAAAAAAATATATCCCAATTCCGAAGTAGAGTGGCATTTTTTTTAAGATTATTAAAGGAAAATTTTTGTAGCCTTCCAAAATGATATATAAATTGAATCACGGTTCGATGTGATTTTGATTTTATTTCATATATAATAAAAATAAATTATTTATTACCATATATTTTTATATATCATACATATTTAAAATATAATATAATATATCCATATACATATTTACCATATTTATTTTTTTTTACCACCACAGCACACACGAACTACATAAATATTATATAATATCTAAAGGACTCATCATTTCCCCATACTCTCCTCACCTCGTTGACAAGACATTCCTAAGAAGATTAAACAAAAGCAATATTTTTAACGACCGAGACAACTGCGTAATTCTCCTTTGTCTGAACGAGGAAAAATATTCACACCATTATTATTTGTTGCGAAACTTTCACTGCATCATCATTTATGACGAGACACGTATAATTGGCAAAGCTCGAGGAGGAGGAGGAGACGAAGGAGGAGGAAGACAGGAGAGTGATACATAAATAAACAAATAATCTTCCTTTCCTGATAATATATTTCTAAATCGAAGATAAACTTACACACCGTGTTTTCCTCATTAACCGAGAAAATGACAGCTATGACAGTTGCTCTCCTACCGTTTAGCGAGTGGCATTTTCCCCACATTGAGACAAAGAACTAGTAAACTCACTCTCACACCCCACCCCCACCCCCCGCCCGCCTTCTCCCCCAACCCCAACTAAAAATAAATATGAAAAGGACCTACATTAAGAGAAAGAACTCGACTCACGCCTCCCCCCCATCCCACACAAATCCGCCCATCCGCCCCACCCCAACAAAAAATAGAAATAAAAAGGAGTAGGAATATTGAGTTTAGGGACTAAGGCCACAAGCGCTTGGACCTATGAGGTCATTCAGCGCGGAACTGAAAACGAAAAGGTTTGAAAGGTGTAACAGGAGGAAGACCTCAAAGCAGTGAATATGAATGAAGGTTCAAACAAGACTTCTTCATTTCAAATTAAAGGGTTGAATAATGAGGAATAATCATTGTACAATAACTTCCATATAATCTACTATAGTACACATCAACCGTGTATCTGACGTCTAGGCCAGTCCCTTACAACGCTCCTGATTGGTTGTTGATAAGCCAATCATAGGGCTGGAAACTCTCAGTCTCTCTCGAGAGTTCGCATAGGCAGGATGTATATTCCACCTCTCCTGAGGGATACGTCTTTCAGGAGAGGTGGAATATACATACTGCCTATGTGAACTCTCGAGAGAGACTAAGAGTTTCCAGCCCTACGATTGGCTTATCAACAGCCAATCAGGAGCGTCGTAAGGGACTGGCCTAGACGTCAAATGCACGGTTGATGTGAATCTACTATAACAGTCGTAATTTACCGTGTATGAAACAATACAAAAAAGAATACAAAACTCGATGGTGGACTTCACTTAAAATAAGGGATAAAATCATTAGTCATAATGATTCTAAAATCATTTCCACAGAATCTACAGACACGCGTAATTGATCGTGTACGAAACAATACAAAAACGTATACATAATTGACTGGACTGCTTCACTTCAAATAAGCGGATAAATCCTAAGGCATAATCATTCTCAAATAATTTTTATAAAATCTACAGACAAGCATAATTTACCGCATATGAAACAATACAAAAACATATACTAAATTGAAAGGTGGCCTTCACTTCACAAAACCTACAGAAACTCGTCATTTCCGGCGCTACAAAAACATAGACAGAACTTCGAATCATAAGGCATAACGATTCTAAAATCCTTGCAATAGAATCCACAGACATTCGTCATTTCCCGTGCTACTAAAACATATACAAAACTTCGAATCCTAAGGCATAACGATTCTAAAATCCTTGCAATAGAATCCACAGACATTCGTCATTTCCCGTGCTACTACAACATATACAAAACTTCGAATCCTAAGGCATAACGATTCTAAAATTCTTGCAATAAAATCCACAGACACTCGTCATTTCCTGTGCTACTAAAACATATACAAAACCTTCGAATCCTAAGGCATAACGATTCTAAAATCATTGCAATAGAATCCACACACATTCGTCATTTCCCGTGCTACTACAACATATACAAAACTTCGAATCCTAAGGCATAACGATTCTAAAATCCTTGCAATAGAATCCACAGACACTCGTCATTTCCCGTGCTACTAAAACATATACAAAACCTTTAAATCCTAAAGAATAACGATTCTAAAATCATTGCTATAGAATCCACAGACACTCGTCATTTCCCGTGTTACTAAAACATATACAAAACCTTCAAATCCTAACGCATAACGATTCTAAAATCCTTGCAATAGAATCCACAGACACTCGTCATTTCCCGTGTTACTAAAACATATACAAAACCTTCAAATCCTAACGCATAACGATTCTAAAATCCTTGCAATAGAATCCACAGACACTCGTCATTTCCCGTGTTACTAAAACATGTACAAAACCTTCAAATCCTAAGGCATAACGATTCTAAAATCCTTGTAATAGAATTCACAGACAAAACTCGTTCCATTACAGCGTTAACTAAACACAGGTACAAAACCTTCAAATCCTAAGGCATAACGATTCTAAAATCCTTGTAATAGAATTCACAGACACTCGTCATTTCCCGTGCTACTAAAACATATACAAAACCTTCATATCCTAAGGCATAACGATTCTAAAATCATTTCTATAGAATCCATAGACACTCGTCATTTCCCGCGCTACAAAAATATACACAAAACCTTCATATCCTAAGGCATAACGATTCTAAAATCATTTCTATAGAATCTACAGACACTCGTCATTTCCCGCGCTACAAAAATATACACAAAACCTTCATATCCTAAGGCATAACGATTCTAAAATCATTTCTATAGAATCTACAGACACTCGTCATTTCCCGCGCTACAAAAATATACACAAAACCTTCATATCCTAAGGCATAACGATTCTAAAATCATTTCTATAGAATCTACAGACACTCGTCATTTCCCGTGCTACTAAAACATATACAAAACCTTCAAATCCTAAGGCATAACGATTCTAAAATCATTGCTATAGAACCTACAGACACTCGTCATTTCCAGCGCATGATGAAACAGTACAAAAACAATACGAAAATCTCAAAGCCAACGTCAAGAAATAATAATACATCTCCCACCGAGCTGCCCGACTTGATGGAAAATGGAGCGAGACTTTATACCGAGTCCCAAGAGATGCAGACGAGAGCTGGAGAGCGGATTATTGCACCACCTCAGATAGAAAATGAGAAAAGGGCCACTGGCTGGTGAGGAGCCGGGGGGGGGGGGGGGGGGGGGGGGGGGGGGGGGACAAGAGAGACGCTGGGAATAGTAAATCTCAAGACATTATCCTTTGGGTAATTTTTTTTTAAATTAGTGTCTTTTTCTAATTAGATTGTG
>NC_061102.1:10811230-10818730 GCF_015104395.2 Macrobrachium nipponense
CAGTTTAATTTCAGACACTTAGTGTCAGCTAGAAGGTACTAATTTTAATTATAAAATTAAATACTTTAATTTCAGCAGCTTATTGTCAGCCATAATGTAATATTTTTAATCATGAAATTAAATATCTTAATTTCATCTACTTATTGTCAGCCAGAAGGTAATAATTTTATTTACAAAATTAATTTGTTTAATTTCATCTACTTATTGTCAGCCAGAAGGTAATAATTTTAATTATAAAATTAAATATTTTAATTTCAGCTACTTATTGTGAGCCAGAAGGCAATAATTTTGATTATAAAATTAAATATTTTAATTTCAGCTACTTATTGTGAGCCAGAAGGTAATAATTTTGATTATAAAATTAAATATTTTAATTTCAGCTACTTATTGTGAGCGAATTAATATTTTTTATTATAAAATTAGCGTTTTAATTTTCAGTATTATTGTGAGAGAAGGTAACAATTTTGATTATAAAATTAAATATTAAATTTGCTACTTTTATTGTTGAGCCAAGGTCAATAATTTTGATTATTAAAATTAAATGCTTTAATTTCAGACTTATTGTGAGCCAGAGTAACAATTTGATAAAATTAAATATTTAATTTCAGCTACTATTGTGAGCCAGAAGGTAATAATTTGATTATAAAATTTAAATATTTTAATTTGCTAACTTATTGTCATCGAGAAGTTAATAATTTAATTATAAAATTAAATATTTAATCAGCCTAATGTGAGCCAGAAGGCAATAATTTTGAATTATTATTAAAATTAAATATTTTATTTCAGCTACTTATTGTCGTGAGGCAATAATTTTAAAAATTAGTAAAAAAATTAAATATTTTAATTCCAAGGCTAACTTAATTTGAGCCAGAAGGCATATTTTGATTATTTAAATAAATTTTAATTTTCAGTCTTATTGTCGCCAGAATTAATTTTAATTATAAAATTAAATATTTTATTTCGTTATTATTGTCAGCTAGAAGGCAATAATTTTAATTATAAAATTAAATATTTTAATTTCAGCTACTTATTGTGAGCCAGAAGGTAATAATTTGATTATTGAAATATATTTAATTTCGTATTATTGTCCATCCGAAGGTTAATAATTTTAATTATAAAATTCAATAATAATTTTTAGCTTACTTATTGTGAGCCAGAAGGTAATAATTTTGATTATAAAATTAAATATTTTAATTCCAGCTACTTATTGTCAGCTAGAAGGCAATAATTTTAATTATAAAATTAAATTCCTTTTAAGTTTCAGTACTATTGAGCCGAAGTAATAATTATATAAAATTATGCTTTAATTTCAGCTACTTGAGCCAGAAGGTAATAATTTTGATTATAAAATTAAATGCTTTAATTTCAGCTACTTATTGTGAGCCAGAAGGTAACAATTTTGATTATAAAATTAAATATTTTAATTTCAGCCACTTATTGTCTGCCAGAAGGTAATAATTTTAATTATAAAATTAAATACTTTAATTTCAGCTACTTATTGTCAGCTAAAAGGTAATAATTTTTAATTATAAAATAGGTTATTGCAATAGAAAATCATTAAAACACATAAACAGTAGTAAGTACGCAGCACACGTCAGTCAAAACAGCGGGTGGCAGCAATATTAGCAATGTCAGCAACGTCAGCAACGTCAGCGCATCGGGCCATTCGCCACAACAATACGAAATCACTTCGTATCAACCTCATGCTGCGTCCAAACGGCGCTGATTTCATTTTCATTTGGCGAAATCACGGTCATCATCACGACGTTTTGGCGCGAAATGGAGAGGATTTACCCGCGCCATTGTTATGTAAATGAAGTAAAACTGGATTAAAAAGGGGTTTTTATTTATATGGACGCGCACAGATACTTTAGCTTAGACACACAGGGATGATATGACTTCCTGTTAGTATACATAATTGCTAAGTTTACCAAGTTAAAGAATATGAACTTTTGACTGTACATACCACACATACGCCACACACATTATATACACACACATACATACTATATATAATATATATATATATATATATATATATATATATTATATATATATATATATATATATATATATATATATAAATATATATATATTAAACCATACATATATAAACTATGTATATATATATATATATATTATATATATAGATATATATATATATATAAAACATACATATATATATATGGTATATATATATATATATATATATATATCATACATATATATATCTTATATATATATATATATATATATATATAGATACATATATATGTGTATATATCTAATGTATACCTATATATATATATATATATTCTATATATATAATATATCTTATATATATATATATATAATACACATATATATGTATCTATATATAGATACATACATATATATATATATATTATATATATATAAATATGGTATATATATAGATATACATATATAGATATATATACATATAATATACTATATATATATATAGACTACATACATAATATATATATATATATATATATATATATATTATGATATATATATAAACTCCCGTGGATTTAAAAAGCTACAAATATTAAATGAAAAACGTTAATAATAGAAACACTATGTTTTAAAAAAAATGATGAAAACAAATTAATTTCATATGCTAAAAAGTAGTTTTTATTTTTTTGTCATACTCTCTGACTATAAAAATGTTTCCCATATGCAAAAAAAATAGTTATAATTACGGTAATATTCAAGACTAGTCCATATACATTTAAGAATAAGACTGTTTTCCGTGGCAACATTAAAAAATTTTATTATATACTTTCTAAGAATAATTAAAATATCACTTCACTGTAACCTTGTAGTCTTGTTAGTCTTAGACATATTAAAAGAATATGACATTTGAAAAATATAAACCTAGCAATTAAAATAATTAAATCTTGATTTGTATCAAATGGAGACAGTTAAGTCATTTTATACCTCTCGTTAAAAAAAAAAAAAAAAAAGAAGTTCAATGAAAAATAAGTTCAATAAGTGGCTTCATTATCTGGGTTTAAAAAATGCTTCGGTGGGAGAAAGAATGCCTGAAAAAATTGCATAATAAAAGTAGCTTCATTAAGTCTTCATATCTCTCTCTCTCTCTCTCTCTCTCTCTCTCTCTCTCTCTCTCTCTCTCTCTCTCTCTCTCGAATGAAAAAAGTCAAGGAAATCATTAGTATTTTTCCAGACGCTTTGCATAACCTCACAGCTTTAGAGCGGAAGAAATATAAAATAAAACTATTTTCATTTACTCTCTCTCTCTCTCTCTCTCTCTCTCTCTCTCTCTCTCTCTCGTTTGATTTTTCGAATACATTTCTGCCTAAAAAGAGAGAGAGAGAGGCAGATTCACTGGAGAGCGAGAGAGAGACAGAGAGAAAAAGCTAGACCTAGAGAGAGAGAGAGAGAGAGAGAGAGAGAGCGAGAGAGAGAAAGAATAAATAATACCGAAATTGTAAACATGAAATTTCATTAAATAGGCAGACTTACTTTCGAGAGAAAGAGACAGGGAGAGAGACTCATTAGCACGATTGAGAGAGAGGGAGAGAGAGTGGGGGGAAGGAATGAAAAACCTAGAGAGAGAGAGAGAGAGAGAGAGAGAGAGAGAGAGAGAGAGAGAGAGATGGACTGGCCATCCTCACCCGTTTTGGATCTCGCCCACGAGATGTCGAGCGGGAAGTTATGACGGGGAAGAGGCAGGTAATTCCACTGCGGGAGACAAAGACGCCGTAACTTCATATTGCAACAAGAAGAAGAGGTCGTAACTTCGTCCTTCTTGAGAAAGGAAGTTTTTTACTTTAATTTTTCTTAAGCTTAGATCGTACGACTGTGTTTTTTGCCATCATGTGGAATTATCTTATATGTGTTTTTTTTTTATATATGAGCTGATGTGAACGGGTTTTAAATATTGCTGTAATTTTAATACTGCTGTAGAATAGGCGACGTGTTTACATACAAGATTTTTATGTGTAACCAAGATACTCTACAGATAATGAGTAGCACTGAATATGCCGTCTTCCAGCCCGGGCTAGCATCCCCCCCAAAAATATGTCTGCAAATCGCAGGTACGATCATCTGATTATGAGACGCACGTTTGAATGCACCGTCTTCCAGCCTGGGCTAGCATCGCACCGTTTCCCAAAATAAGTCTGCAGGTTGACAGTACAATCGTCTGGTTTTTTGCTTTTCCAGTTCTGGAACCGAGAAACATTATGGCGAAGAGAGAATCTCTTTTTGTGTCTCGTAAATCATTATTTCCAGAATCTCTTTTGAATTGCATATAGAATCTAGGCCAAAGGCCAAGCACTGGGACCTATGAGGTCATTCAGCGCCGAAACGGAAATTGAGTGTAAGAGGTTTGAAAGTTGTAACAGGAGGAAAACCTCAACGCAGTTGCACTATGAATCAATTGTTTGGAGAGGGTGGAAAGTAAGATGGAAGAAAGAGAATATGAAAGGAGGTAAACTAAAAGGAACGAAAGGGGATGCAACTAGGGGCCGAATGCACGCTGCTAAAATCTTAAGTAAGGCCTACAGAGCACCGCAGTCATTTCGTACCTCGTAAACTAATGCTGGATATAAACCTATTTTATCACAGTATTCAAAGTAGTGTTTAAGTAAACTAGACAAGGCTGGAGAGATGGAAGATTTGGTAACTAGACCTACAAAAGCCGAAAAGTTAACGCCACACGGACGTAGCATTTTGGGAAACGCCTCTTTTTGGACCCTACGGCTAATGAATTCAGTGACGGGACCCACCGTAATTTGTATGTCGGTGTCACGTGTCAAAACGGTTCGTTTACTTTCTAATCTAGTACACGGAGGATATTGCAAAATTTTGGGGGGATACAAATCTGAAGAAGGTGTTTTACGAAAAAAACTGTGAATATTATCTTTGCCTTTAAACGTAATTTTGGATACGAATCTAGCAAATAATTTGACGAAAAATTGTGAATATTATCTTTGCTTTAAAAACGCAATTTTGGATACAAATCTGACAAAATATTTTGCGAAAAGTCGTGAACATTATCTTTGCTTTTAAGCACAATTTTGGATACATATCTGACGAAATATTTTGCGAAAAATTGTGAATATTATTTTTACTTTTAAACACAATTTTGGATAAAATCTGGCAAAATATTTTGCGAAAAATGGTGAATATTATCTTTGCTTGTAAACGCAATTTTGGATAAAAATCTGGCAAAGTAGTTTATGAAAAATTGTGAATATTATCTTTTCATATGAATGCAATTTTGGAAATAAATCTTGCAACTCGGTTACGAAAAAATTGCGAACATTATCTTTACTTGTAAAAGCTGACCGAGTGAATATTTCATGGCAAAACAATTTCATCAAGAGACTTATTAAATGCTGAAATGATTTGACAGGAAAACATACTTCCTGGTTAAATCATCACTGTTTCCTTTTTTAAACATTCACATAAAATCAATAATTAATTTTATACTTACAGGGATATTCGTAGAGTATATTTCCTTCAACTATAGTAGATTCACATCATTTGATGTCTAGGTCTCGTCCCTTACGACGCTCCTGATTGGCTGTTTATAAGCCAGTCACAGGGCTGGAAACTCTCAGTCTCTCGAGAGAGTTCACATAAGCAGGATGCGTTCCTTCTCTCCTGAGGGATACGTATTTCAAACGTATAAATCAGAAGAGGTGGAACACACATCCTACCCATGTGAACTCTCGAGAAAGACTGAGAGTTTCCAGCCCTGTGATTGGCTTATCAACAGCCAATCAGGAGCGTCGTATAGACGAGACCTAGACATCAAATGCACGGTGACGTGAATCTACTATAGTGTCATGTATTCCTAACTTTTTTTTTTATCCGCGCCAGAATATTCCAAACAGTTACGTAACCGGGCATTTGAATATTTTTTCCATCCCATCCTCCCACCTCAATAGATTAAAGGATTGCCCTACGGCGTAATGGCCGTAACGAATCGTAATGGGGAACATTTTGTCATGGGGAAATGTTCCCCATATTCATATGTGGGTGATTTATATTTTACCAGCCGCGGGACGCAGCCTAAATGCGAGAGCTTTCTCCCCCAAAAATAAAAAGCTGGAGTGGAAAGGATACAAATGTGAAAAAATGTTTTAAAAAATGTGGAAAAAATTGACAAAACAAATGCAAATACATTTATATCGCTTATATGTGGAATCTAGATTCATTATGTCCTATTTGCATTGTGCCGAAGATGTAAAAGGTTGGACAACAGGGGACGTTTGTCAAGATTTCACAGTCGTATGGAATGTTAGTTAGTTAGTTAGGCTGCGTTGGGGAGGAAGCACGTCATACTGATTTGACTAAATTACACACACACACACACACACTACATACATATATATATATATATATATATATATATATATATATATATATATATATATATATACATATATATATATACTCCTTTATTCATGTATATATGTACGTATGTGTGCGTGTATGTGGTGTGTAAACCTATTTAGTACACATAAATTATAGAGACCTACATCGCACTGAACTATGAAATGTCGACCTCATTAATAAGACCCCAATCTTATCATTTCTCTTCCACAATATTCCCCCTTTCACAATTACAAACTTTCAGACTCTTTCGCAGTAACTATTCACACAGTTTTTAAATGAGCATAAATTCTACTTTTTGTAAATTTTTCAATCCATCCAGAAGAACAATTATAATCAAATTTGAAAGCCGAGTATCATACGTTAACGAAAGAGAGAGAGAGAGAGAGAGAGAGAGAGAGAGAGAGAGAGAGAGAGAAAATGCCTTTCTTCATCTCGCGTCCAATTTTAGAGACGTCTACCTCTTCCTCTTCTCCTCCTCCTCCTCCCCTCCTCCTGCCCTTTTGCTGAGTCAGCAAACGCTGGCTGACCCTTCTTCAGCAATCGTCTTGATTTTTCTCTTCAGGAAACCCACCTTCTTTCGCCCCTTTTCCAAAACTTTTGTGCTGACTCTTCTCTCTCGTGTTGACTTCAGGCCCCTCTTGAGTGTGTCTCCAACTTTGGGGTCCTAGTAAACAACGTGCGTCTCTCTCTCTCTCTCTCTCTCTCTCTCTCACTCTCTCTCTCTCTCTATGTTTCCTTGTCTGTACGGAATTTGCAACGTCCATTGCCAAGGGAATCACCTCCAGTGTGCATAACATCATTCTCTATCCCTTCTCTTCCTCTCTCCTCCCTCCTCTCTCCTCCTCTCTATCTCTGCCTCTCTCTCTCTCTCTCTCTCTCTCTCCAGCTGCACTATACAGCTGCGTAAACACACGTAAATCTACAACTATACACTAAGCATCTACTATCGCATAGACCTATATAAACTTATAGCTACAACAACAAGAGCGTTCGCGTATTTTCCAACCCTCCTCTTCGACGAATCATTAAAAAAAATAAAAAAAAAAGGCCAGTTCATCGGAATTTGACTTCTCATCATCATCACCCCGGGTACGACCAACCGGA
>NC_061102.1:10826230-10831230 GCF_015104395.2 Macrobrachium nipponense
AATGAATAGATGGTGCTTTGCCATTTGAAGAATTAAGATAGTACAGAGATAATCAAAATGGTCCTTTTTATTTCAGTAAACTTCTTGTTATTGATAATCATTTATAAAGAAGATGGTGTCAATGATGATAATAGGTTATCTGAGATGATAAAATGCTCATTATTATTTCATTAATATATTATCATTAATACAATTATTAATAAAGAAGATAAGATGAATTATGATGTTCGGTTACATTTTCATTTTAATTTCGTCTATTTTATTATCAATACAAATTCAATAAATAATGATAAATATAATGATGAAATAGTCATCATTTTTATTTCAATTGCATTCATCTTATTTTCCTCGAATAATGACTTTCATCTTTCGCCTCATTTTATCAAAAATATTAAATCTCCGAGTTTATATATTCGAGAACAAAGGCCTCCCTCGTCCCAATCGAGTTTTCTGTACAACGTATAGAGCTGTATATAACCATCAGCTACGATGGTAGGGCTTCAGTTACCTCTCAGATGCGGTAATGTGAAAGTCTGTCTCACGACTCCAGAAAGCGCTGCCAGATGCATGATCCATGGATACCTTAAACTTTAAATAAAATAAAAACCACTGAGGCTAGAGAGTTGCAATTTGGTATGTGTGATGATTGGAGGGTGGACGATCAGCATAACAATTTGCAGCCCTCTAGCCTCTGTAATTTTTTTTTAAATCTAAGGGCGGACTGAAAAAAAATATTGCAGAAAGAACAAAGCCGGCACAATAGTTTCCTTTTACAAAAAAAAACTAAGATGATATCTAGAAATTAAATCACGAATCTGTCATAAAACATAAATTTAAAATGTCACGATACATCAAGAGATTATCAGAACAGCTCCTATTATTTTGCATGTGTCAAAGTTTTTCTGGGTAAAATTAATTTCGCATATTTTATCAGCAGTCCCTCAGCTCATACGAACGACCGGAGCTCAACATTTGTGTTTAATTCTTTACCAAAATTGAATTGAAGTCCACAAGAATCATTCCCGTCCAGCCCTTCATCTCCCACTTTGTTATAGCAGCTGAGATTGCTTTGGCAGAAGGGAAGAGAGAGAGAGAGAGAGAGAGAGAGAGAGAGAGAGAGACCTTACCTTTTACCTTACAGACCTTACATTCTTGTCGGGTTGCCCAGGTCCCTCAGTGTGAGGCACTAATGTCTACCAGAGAGTTGCTAGTACATCTTCCGGTATATTTTGCATCTTCCAATCTTGGATGGTCTGGGATGCAGTTTAGATATTTGTCGAGCTTATTCTTAAAACACTATCTACGCTCACTCCTGATATATTCCTCAGATGAGCTGCAACGCATTGAATAGACGCTGCATTATCGATGCTGGTGCGTAGTGGATTAATGTCCTTGTGCTTGCTTTCCTTATTTTTTCCTGGTATAGTTTTGGGCACTATTAATCTACCTCTGCTTTGCTCTTTCTGATATTTTTAGTTCCATGATATTTTCTGCTATTCTTCTATCTGTTTCCAGGCCTGAAGTTATCATGTAGCGTCTCTTCTCCTTTCTAGACTATATAATTTAAGAATTGTAGTCTTTCCCAGTAGTCTAGGTCCTTAACTTCTTCTATTCTAGCTGTAAAGGACCTTTGTACACTCTCTATTTGTGCAATATCCTTTTGATAGTGTGGGTACCATATCATATTGCAATATTCAAGTGGACTACGAACATATGTTTTATAAAGCCTAATCATGTGTTCAGCTTCTCTTGTTTTGAAGTGCCGTAACAACATTCCCATTTTGCTTTACATTTTGCCAACAGAGTTGCTATTTGTTCATTGCATAACATGTTCCTATTCATCATCACACCAAGGTCTTTAACTGCTTCCTTATTTGTGATGGTCTCATTATTAGGTCCCTTATATGCATATAGCTTTCTTTCTCTGTCTCCATAATTTATTGATTCAAAATTTATCAGAGTTAAATACCATCCTATTTACCTCTGCCCAATCATATACTTTGTTAAGGTCTCTTTGTAGAGCGTTCCTATCTTCATCACAAGTAATTTCTCTACTTATTCTTGTGTCATCTGCGAAACTACTCACTACCAATCCTTAACATTACTCTCTATGTCTTCAATCATAATAACAAACAGTATTGCAGCTAACACCGTACCTTGCGGCACACCGGATATTACCTGGCTTCATCCGATTTCTCGTCGTTTGCAATAACTATCTGTTTTCTGTTGTGTAAAAATTCTTTTAACCATCTTCCTACTTTATCCACGATATTGTGTTTTCTAATTTTCTCGCTAATATATTTATGGTCTACTTTAATCAAAAAGCTTTTGCAAAGTCTAAATAAACCACATCTGTTTCATTTCCGCTTTTCATATTTTTGAATATGTTCTCACGGTGGACTAACAGTTGGGTTGTGTACTTTTTTTTTTCCGGGTACGAAACCATGTTGTCCTTTATTAAAACAAATTATTTTTTTATTAAATGTTTCATAAATATTTTTTTCTTCATTACCCTTTCATACACTTTCATAATATGTGATGTTAGACTCACAGGCCTATAATTACTTGCCTCTATCTTGATCCACTTTTGAAAGTAGGGGTAATATATGCTAATTTGTGCTCATCATAAATCTTGCCTGTATCTACACTTTGTCTTAATAATATTGCAAGTGGCTTTGCGATAGAATGAACTACTTTCTTTAACAAAATAGCAGGAATTCCATCAGGCCCTGCAGCAGCTCCATTTTTAATTTCATTAATAAGCCTGCACAATATCAGCTTCATTAATATCTATGTCAGCTAAATATTCACTTATTTTCATCCCTTACTTCTATATCATTATCTTCATTATCTATTCTAGGGGTGAATTCTCTCTTATATCGTTCTGCCAGTATGTTGCAAATTTCTTTTTTTCATTCGTTAATCTCCCTTCAATTCTCAGAGGGCCTATTTCTATTCTTCTTTTATTCATCTTCTTCGCATATGAGTATAATAGTTTGGGGTTTTGCTTGATATTTAATAGGGTTTTTTCTTCCAAGTCCCGTTTTTTCATTTTTCTTTTGATTGTATAATCTTTTGTTCTGCATTTTCTATCTTACTTTTTAGTTCTATAACTTTCCATGCATTTTTTTCTTTTGCAAGACTTTTTTCCACTTTCTGATTTTCTGGAACAAGATCCTTCTGTCTCTTGGTATGCATGAATGATGTTTACTTTTCTTCTTCGGTATATATTTTTCCACTATTTCTCCAATATTTTATATAATATCTCCGTATTTACCCTTATGTCATCACTTACGAAAATGTTATCCCAAATCTTTGTTTAATTCTTCATTAATTTCTGACCATTTTATATTTTTACTGTAGAAGTTGTATTTTCCATATCCTTCCCACTTTTTTCATTTCTTGCTTATCTCTATTTTCACTTGCTTTGGAATGAACTGTTCAATTCTAATGACATTATGGTCTGAAATAAATACTCGCATTATAAACTATTATTTCTTTAACAATAATCATCTCGTTCACAAACATACTAAAGGTCTAAAGTATTTCCTTTCCTTGTTGGCAGGTGATTTATTTGTGAATTGGTGTATTCTAGTAGCATATCTAATAGCTTTTCAAATTGCCTTTTTTATCTCTGCATACTACTTACTCTCTTTTTTATATGTATAAGTACAACCACAATCTTCCTATTCGTTCTTTCCATTCTTTACGAAAGGAAAGTTGAAGTCACCAGATAGGAGAATAGTCCAGTCCTTGTGATTTCTACATATATCATCCAATTTTTCAATTATTAAGTCAAAACTCTTTAGTATTAGGAGGTCTATATATTCAATAAGTTCATCAATTTTTCAGATTCAAATTCTACCGCTATTAGTTCACATTCTGAGTTACTATATTTCTCATATATTTTTCCTTGTTTTTTTGTCTTTCCCATATATTGCGGTTCCCCCTTGATTCCTATTTTTTCTATCTGATCTATAAGTTTGGAACCCTTTTATTTGATCATCATTCCCAGTCTCTTGGGAATACAGGTTTCACTTATATTCATTATATCGTTTTATTTTCTTTTCATTTTGGGTTAGTTCTTCTAAGTACTCTATTTTTTCTTTTTGAGTTACTCGTAACTAAACCCTGCGCATTCATCACTATGAGAGAGAGAGAGAGAGAGAGAGAGAGAGAGAAATATAGCTTCTGTCTAAGGAATACTATGTACAAATACCAAATCTTCCATACATATATATATATATATATATATATATATATATATATATATATATATATATATATATATATATATATATATATGATATATATATATATATATATATATACATATATATATATATATATATATATATATATATATATATATATAGTATATAGGGATATATGAGAGAGAGAGAGAGAGAGAGGAGAGAGAGAGAGAGAGAGAGAGAGAGAGAGAGAGAGAGAGAATTTGTCCAGTCTAAATGGTGGGAACGAGAGACGCCGTAGCTTTCAGACTTTGATAACGTCGAAAAAGGCGACGGGAATCTGGTTTCTAATCGCTTAATATTATTCTAGAGAGAGAGAGAGAGAGAGAGAGAGAGAGAGAGAGAGAGAGAGAGAGAGAG
Source organism: Macrobrachium nipponense (assembly GCF_015104395.2). NCBI lineage: Eukaryota > Metazoa > Arthropoda > Malacostraca > Decapoda > Palaemonidae > Macrobrachium > Macrobrachium nipponense. The sequence goes on from NC_061102.1 coordinate 10,830,844, forward strand.
AGAGAGAGAGAGAGAGAATGAATTATGAAGTCAGATTCTGGAAAGTGACTGGTGGGTTGGTTTGATTTCAAGGGACACTATACATTGGACAAGAATGTCCTATGTTCTTCTATGTCCTAATATGTGACTGCTTTTAAGGGACACTGGATTGGGCAAGGATGTCCTCCGATGTCCTTCTTTGTTATTCTTTGACTGTTTTTAAGGGACACTGGATTGGGCAAGGATGACCTATGTCCTTTTGTTTCCTTATCTCCCCGTTTGTTAGGGACACATTGATTGAGAAAGAATGACGTATGTTCTTCTATGTCCTTCTCTGTCCTATTTAGGGACACTGTGAATTTAGTAAGAATATCCTATGTCCTTTGACTGATTTGAAGGTACTTTGAG
>NC_061102.1:10836230-10842384 GCF_015104395.2 Macrobrachium nipponense
TTTAGAAGTGAAGTTTGGAAATGAAGTCATAGAGTGATGTCAGGAAGTGAAGTCTGGAAGTGAAGTTTAGAAGTGAAGTCAGGAAATGAAGTTTGTAAATGAAGTCATAGAGTGAAGTCTGGAAGTGAAGTCTGGAAGTGAAGTCAGGAAGTGGAGTCTGGAAGTGAAATCATAGAGTGATGTCAGGAAGTGAAGTCAGAAGTCACGAAGTGAAATTAGGAAGGGAAAAGAGGAAGTGAAGTCAGCTAGTGATGTTGGAGAGCGAAATCAGGAAGGGAAGTCAGGTAGTGAAATTTGGAAGTGAAGTCAGAGTGTGAAATAAACAAGCTGAACTCAGAAAGTGAAGTCAGAGACTGAAGTAAGAAAGTGAAGTCAGAGTGAAAAAAAACAGACATCAGAAAGCAAAGTCAAACCGTGACGTCAAACAGTCAGGTCAGAAAGTGATCGCAAATAAGATTGACACCAATTAAAAGAATCCACAAGATAAAAAAAAGAAATAGCAAATGAATAACAATTAAAAACCAAAAAAAAATGAAAAGTAAAAGTTTTTAAAAATACCAAGAAAAGGACCGTCCTCACTTGTTAAAAAAGCCATCAGAAATGTGGAGCCCGGGATCGGCGGATCTTTCCAACTTGTTATCAGAGAATTACGGCCCCAAATGAGTGATTAGAGAAAGTTCAGGCGAGTTCAAATGAGTTCAAACGATTGGCCCAACTTGGGAGAGACTGAGGACTGAGGTCTGATATTGATTGATAGATTTTTTATCATGCTGATTGATTGATTTTGTTGCGAAATTTGGGCTGTCGAGCCAAACACTGGGGCAATTCAGGACATTCTGTGCTTCAGACAGTGGAGAGAGGGAGTTGGACAGCAAAATAGAGATCTATAAAATACAGGAGATGAAATACAAGGATCTATAAAGGTGGAAATGGGAGAAAATAAATAGTTAGAGAAGCTGGACGGCAAGACTGAAAATGAAATCTGTGAGATTTATCATGATTCAGCCTTAAAACATTCAGTTGTTTCCCAACATTTAATGAAATTGTTATCAGTTTTTGCTTATATAATTAAGACATTGGCTTTATTGTACAACTAATGTCAGGCTCATTGACCTACTTGCCCTTAAATAATTAGCTCACAAGGCTGTGAAATATATTTATTATTTCGACAACGAATTGTCATTATGTCACATTCATTCATGAATGAAAAATGGATAAATAACCCTAATAACCATGAGTGAATTTGTAATATCAACGATTCATTCATAAATTTCCATTCACAAACTCCTAGGACCTACGACATTTGTAGAATGTTCCCTTTCGTGTGGAGGGGGGGGGGCGGGGGGGGCCAGAATCATCCCCCAACTCTTTCCCCCAAAAACAAATTCTCGAGAATTACCTTTTATGCCATAAACGTAATTCCCAGTAAAGGGAAAACAATGCCATAAAAATGTAATTCGATGTAATTTGCATTGGAGACAATTTCAGAGAGCGAGATTCTCTCTCTCTCTCTCTCTCTCTCTCTCTCTCTCTCTCTCTCTCTCTCTCATTTTTACGGGTTTGTTTTCCGTTGGGGCGAAAGCAAAAGTTTTTTTTTTTAATGCAATTATTCGTCGCCAGATTTTAAACAAGACTCGATTTGTCTGACTTTCGGTCGGAATAATTCTGAATTTACTTCAAAGTTAATGTTGTCGTTTGGGGGGAAATTGTTACGAGGTTATGTGGGACAGTCTTGTGTTTCGCGCTTTAAATAATTCCTCTCTCTCTCTCTCTCTCTCTCTCTCTCTCTCTCTCTCTCTCTCTCTCTCTCTCTCTATATATATATATATATATATATATATATATATATATATATATATATATATATATATATATAATATATTCTTTTATGTTACATATTGCCAAAATTAAAAGTAGTTCGCTATAGCTGACTTTCCGTAACAGTCTAACTGACAACCCTTATAACTTACAATTGTAACTTACTAATCAAACTAACCTCGCCCCCGCCCACAACAGTCTATCTCCCAAATTTTTTAAGCAACACGCCCCCGCCCCCGCCCGCCCCAGCATTGTTCCAGTTTCGCTAGCCTTTGATCACAATTTATGAACACCTCCACGTCACAAAACTTTGGGTCAATTTCCTCGCAAGAGCGGACGAGGCGACTCTGACAGACTAAGCCAGCATAAAGTAGGCCTAGAGCAGAAAATATTCCCAGGCCTCCTAACGACTTTTGTAAGTTTTGTTTAAGTCTGATATAAAGTCCTAGGGACATGTTTAGGTCGGGAAGGATTATCAATCAGGATTCTGTCGTGTAGACTCGGTCGAGGCGTGACACAATCTCTCACAAAAAGGCTGAGTAATAAATAGTTCCTATTGGATTATTATTGTTCCTATAGTAGATTCACATCAACCGTGCATTTGATGTGGAGGCCAGTCCCTCACAACGCCCCTGACTGGCTGTTGATAAGCCAGTCACAGGGCTGGAAACTCTCAGTCTCTCTCGAGAGAGTTCACATGGACAGAGTGAATGTTCCACCTCTCCTGAGGGATACTTTTGAAAGACGTATCCCTCAGGAGAGGTGGAACATAGATCCTACCCATATGAACTCGAGAGAGAGACTGAGTTTCCAGCCCTGCGACTGGCTTATCAACAGCCAATCAGAAGCGCCGTAAGGAGCTAGCCTAGACATCAAATGCACGGTTGATGTGAATCTACTATAGCAACCTACGGGCAGAACCAGCTCCGTTTTAGGGAATCTCTTCTTAACCCCCACCCCCTTTGGAGGCGGGGGGTGGGGGGGGTAGGGGGAGGTAGGATGAACCCCATTATAAACCATCTTAGGAGTCCCCACTATAACCCTGCCAAGTTTCATGCCCTTCGGACCAGCCGTTTGGCCGTGGTTGAATGACAGACGGACGGACAGACATAACGCCCATTATAATAGTTGTTTATTACTCAGAAGACGAACGCTATTCATATGAAACAAGCACACCACAGGGGCCACTGACGTGAAAATTCGAGTTTCCAAAGAAATAACTCACAGAAGGCGATAGGAAATACAGAAAGGAGAGATCACTTGTTTCAAAAATAAAAATAAAATGAATTAATAACTACACAAATAAAAATACAATTAAATTATTGCAATACAAGGAGAATTGTATTAGAGGAAGAATACAACGCATCTCCGCTTGAACTTCTGAAGAAGTTCCAGTTCCGCGACTTCCTCCTGTGGGAGGCTGGAAGTTCCACAGCCCAACGGTGTGAGGAATAAAGGACCTCCAGAACTGAGACGTTCAACAGCGAGACACATTTATGCCCTATTGGTGCTGCTGTTCAGCGAATCTGCTAGTCGCTCTCGGCAGGGAAAGAGGATCAGGGAACGATTGTAACGGTGAAGGATCTCTACCAAAATACGCTATGTTGTGAATGTGAAAGATCTCTCAAAATACAGATTATTGTGAAAGAACTCTAACACAACACAGTATATTGTGAATGTGAAAGATCTCTACCAAAATACAGAATATTGTGGAAGAACTCTATCACAATACAGTATATTGTTGAACGTGAAAGAACTCTACCAAAATACAGAATATTGTGGAAGAACAATAACACAATACAGTATATTGTGAATGTGAAAGATCTCTACCAAAATACAGAATATTGTGGAAGAATTCTATCACAACACAGTATATTGTGAATGTGAAAGATCTCTACCAAAATACAGAATATTGTGGAGAACTCTATCACAATACAGTATATTGTGAATGTGAAAGATCTCTACCAAAATACAGAATATTGTGGAAGAACTCTAACACAATACAGTATATTGTGAATGTGAAAGATCTCTGTCAAAATACAGAATATTGTGGAAGAACTCTATCACAATATACAGTATATTGTGAATGTATATTGTGAATGTGAAATATCTCTATCAAAATACAGAATATTGTAAAAGAACTCTATCAAAATACAGTATATTGTGAATGTATATTGTGAATGGGAAAGATATGTCAAAATACAGTATATTGTGAATGTACATAGTTATTGTGAAAGATCTCTGTCAAAATACAGTATAATGTGAATGTCCATTGTGAATGTGAAAGACCTGTCTAATTACAGTACATTGTGAATGTAAATTGTAAATGTGAAAGACCTGTCTAATTACAGTACATTGTGAATGTAAATTGTAAATGTGAAAGATCTGTCAAAATACAGTATATTGCAAATGTATATTGTGAATGTGAAAGATGTCAAAATACGGTATATTCTGAATGTATATTGAAAATGTGAAAGATCTGTCAAAACACACTATATTCAGAATGTTTATTGAGAAAGTGAAAGATCTCTATCAAAATACTGTATATTGTGAAGCCCGTGGAAATATATACTTTTGCAATCAGAAGCAGAAACAGATGTACAAATTCACAGGTTTTACGTGAATTTTAAAATGCCGCCGCTGCATATCCCGGTTTATATATAGGGCGGGTCATCTGCATATTTTGATAGTCATGATTGCGTCTAGAGAGAGAGAGAGAGAGAGAGAGAGAGAGAGTGCTTTCCCTCATGAATAATTCCAGTATGGTGAAAATTCCATGACATAAATTATCGCAACTTGTTCCGTCGCAGAAAAAAATGCCATGATAAATATTTAAATTCAGATATTCCAAGTACAATTCTTATTAAAAATAATGGTTAATTCACAATTATAGGTTATATGTTTATACAATCATAGGTTATTGTTTAATATATATATATATATATATATAATATTATTATATATATATATTAATATATATATATATTATATGGCCGATTATTATATATATATATATATATATATATATTATTATTATATCTATATATATATAATTAATATATACTATTATTATAATTATATATATTATATGTATATATATATATATATATATATATATATATATATATATATATATATATATATATCATATATATATATATAATATAGTATATATATATATATATATATATATATATATATATATATATATATAATGAAGAGGACAGTGAGAAGACTGGAGATTATTTATTCTTTTTATTGACACCTACGTTTCGGGAATCCTTTCCCATCTTCAGGGCTATAAATAGAAATAAATTTTACAAAATTAGAAAGTATGCTAAAATAAACCTAATAATTATAAGAAATATATTTTGTCATTAAGCTAAAAGAAATAGAAAAACTACAAAGTGACTTTAAGCTAAAAGTAAATTAAAACACTGAATAACTTACTAAAATAACACATCCAAAAGCAAAACGAGAAATAAAAATTGAAAAGATAAACAAAGACAGCATTCTGCCAGACTTACTGTTAAGAGGTTTGGTTGTTAAGTGATGGAAAATAGCATAGTCAAAAGGCGATGTTGGAGGAATCAATTAAAAACCAAACCTCTTAACAGTAAGTCTGGCCGATTGCTGTCTTTGTTTATCTTTTCAATTTTCATTTTTCGTTTTGCTTTGGATGTGTTATTTTAATAAGTTATTCAGTGTTTTAATTTACTTTTAGCTTAAAGTCACTTTGTAGTTTTTATTTTTCTTTTAGCTTAATGACAAACTATATTTCTTATAATTATTAGGTTATTTTAACATACTTTCTAATTTTGTAAAAAATAATTCTATTTATAGCGCTGAAGATGAGAAAGGATTCCCGAAATGTAGGTGTCAATAAAAAGAATAAATAATCTCGCTGTCTTCTCGCTGTCCTCTTCATTATTAAACTTAAGCTCACCAGGAGCGAAAATCTTACAAGATATATAGATGTATATGTATATATATATATATATATATATATATATATATATATATATATATATATATATATATATATATATATATATATATGTATATATATATGAGTATATTTTCCGTCTCTGTTCCCATAAACTTCTATTAGTCTCTTGACTGTTCCAAGAAATCTGAGAGAGAGAGAGAGAGAGAGAGAACCGAATCTCACCCATTGGAAAATAAACATTCTCAATTCAGGATCCTACAATCCTTTTCAAAGTCACGTTTCCTATCTTTTTATAGCCCGAGTTCTCTGCCGTCGCGAGAGAAAAAAATAACTAAATAAAAAATGGGAATTAAAATCGCTCCAACATTCCTTGTTTTTGGGCTTTTA
>NC_061102.1:10845384-10870384 GCF_015104395.2 Macrobrachium nipponense
GCTCTTTGTATGCCTTTGGTTTACTACAAGACTTTCACTTTCACATGTTTCAGCGATACACGAAACGAAACTTAGTCCATTTCTTTGGACGAAGTCTCATATGTACATTTTTTTTTTTTTTTTTACTTTTGAGTTATCTGCATCGACGGTGATCTTGTCACTGACCTCCTTTTCCAGCTATAAGAGAGAGAGAGAGAGAGAGAGAGAGAGAGAGAGTACGAGAGAAGGGGGGGGAACCTCACTATCCATCCTTGACGGAGAGAGATGAGAGAGAGAGAGAGAGAGAGAGAGAGAGAGAGAGAGACCTCATCATAGATCCTGGAAAAAGAGAGAGAGAGAGAGAAGGGGGGGACTCTCACTATACATCCTTGACGGAGAGAGAGAGAGAGGAGAGAGAGAGAGAGAGAGAGAGAGACTCATCATAGATCCTGGAAAAAGAGAGAGAGAGAGAGAGAGAGAAAGAGAGAGAGAGAGAGAGAAAGAGAGAAGGGGGGTCTTTCACCATACATCCTGACGGGAGAGAGAGAGAGAGAGAGAGAGAGAGAGAGAGCGAGAGAGAGAGGGCAAACTTGACACTCCTAAAATATGAAGTCAATATAAAATCACCATCGACGCAGATAACTCAAAAAAAAAAAAAAGCATATTCGAGACTTTCCCCAAAAAGGGACGATTTCTGCCGCTGAAATATTCCAGCCCATTTCGAAATTGCCATTTGTACTCCCTAGAAGCTGAAACAGCCTCCCAAAAGAGAAGTTTCGAAATGAACACGATTCTATAGTATCATCCTGTCAACCCCTTTCTCGCATCTACTATGGTTACCTGAAAGTCGTTTAGATTTGAGGTGACCTGAAATAAGGTTGAAAATTGATAATGCAGTTGCGAGCATTGAGTTTTCTCTTGCAATCCCTACTGCTTGTGTTAGATTTCATATTGCCTCACGTTGATGAAAAGATACGTTTTGGCAAAGGTATTATTATAGGGGAATATAGTTTACCACATTATATATTTTTGGTTGTGTTCCATTCTCTCATTGTATGTATGATTGTATGTATGTAAATATATATATACATATATATATATATAATATATATATATATATATATATATATATATATATATAATATATATATATATATATATATATATATATATATATATATATATATATATTCAACTTTAAAAAATCACAGTAGATGCACCTAACTTCATTATATAAGCGAATATATATATATATATATATATATATATATATATATATATATATATATCTATATATACATATAATATATATAAATATATATAAAATATGTGAGTCTTTGTGTCCCAACTTAAGTATGTTTGTATATGTCCACTTCTAAAACACGAGCGCATTACCAAAACATTATTCCCATAAGTAATAATACAACAATTTACAGTAAGTGAGCAACATCTTGTTTACATAAAGTGTGCATTAATTCTCCCCTGGATATTCCATATCATTATCCTTCATTATCGTTAAAAGCAAGAGACTCGACTCTTCCGCAAAAACACAAAAATAAATAAACGAATAAACGTAAAGATAAAATGAACCTGATGGATAGCTCACCCTTCACTAATGGGTACATAATTCACGTCATTGAACTATGGAAAAAAAGACAATTAATCTGGTAGTAGAATATTAGTGTAACTGATTTGCATATTAAGCTAATTTTATTTGAACAAACATCTATCACTTTGTAGTTCAGTGGCATACCATTATCGAATGATGGTATGAACCCGCTTTTCATTTACACATTGAATTATTAGTATTATTGTTATTATTATTATTATTATTATTATTATTATTATTATTCAAGAGATGAACCCTATTCATATGGAACAAGCCTAACAGGGACCGGTGACTCGGAATTCAAGCTTCCAAAGAACATGTGCATTATTATTATTAATTATTATTAATATAATTATTATTATTATTATTATTATTATTATTATTATTATTATTATTATTATTATTATTATTATTATTATTATTAAGAAGAAGAAGAAGATGAGACCTATTCAGATGTAATAATGCGACCACAGGGTCCAGTGACCCTGAATTCAAGCTTCCAAAGAATATGGTGTATTATTATTATTATTATTATTATTATTATTATTATTATTATTATTAAGAAGAAGAAATGAGACCTATTCAGCTGTAATAGGCGACCACAGGGTCCAGTGACTCGGAATTCAAGCTTCCAAAGTATATGGTGTGTATATTATTATTATTATTATTATTATTATTATTATTAAGAAGAAGAAGAAGAAGAAGAAGATTAGACCTATTCAGATGGAATATGGCGACCACAGGGTCCAGTGACTCGGAATTCAAGCGTTCAAAGAATATTATGGCGTTCATTTGAAAGATGTAACAGAAAGTCAAAGGAAATCCAAAAAGAATGGGAATAAAAAAAACAGAAATTCTTTTTTTTGACAAGAGGAAATGTCATCTCATTAGTACACTTCCTTTTCCTTCAAAATGACGGTCATAAGCGGCTACCCGATTCGTTCCCCGGGAAATAGAATGAAAAATGACAGTGATTTCCGCAATTACGGCCTTTTTGGCCAAACTCCAGCCAACCAACCTTCACGTATCACATCAAAGAAAAAAAAGGGAAAAAACTAAAAAAAAGAGTCATAAGTTGGAGGAAATTTAGCTAACTTTTCCCAAAAGGAAAGATGATGATGATTCAGCTAAAATAACTACGATTGGTAGAGAAGGTAATTTAACAACGATTTATCCAATTGTAAGAAATGAGACATATATATATATATATATATTATATATATATATATATATATATTATATATATATATATATATATATAATATATTAATATATATTTTTCCATATGAGTTCCTTGTAAACGTGAGCCCCCTTAGGTGGCAAGTGCACCTTACGCGTGGACTGTAGGCATTACTTGAGGTTCTTTGCAGCATCCCTTCGGCCCTACAGCTGCTACAACCCCCTTTCATTCCTTTTGCTGTGTCTCCTTTCATACTCTCTTTCTTTTTATCTTACTTTCCTCGACCCTCAATTTCCCTTTCAGGGCAAAATGACCTCATAGGTCCCAGCGCTTGGCCATTGGCCTAAATCTTTAATTCCAATTCCTAATTTAGCCCAAATCTTATATTTCAATTCCTAATTTAGCCCAAATCTTATATTTCAATTCTTAATTTAGCCCAAATCTTATATTTCAATTCTAATTTAGCCCAAATCTATATTCAATTCCTATACAACTGTATGAAATAATGTATTTTTTCTTCTATATTTCTGTAATGAATTACCTACAGATATTGGGGAGATGGCATAGGATAGATGAGACCTCAACATTCTATACCAGAGGGCGACATATCAGAGAGAGAGAGAGAGAGAGAGAGAGAGAGAGAGAGAGAGAGAGAGAGAGAGAGAGAGAGAGAGAGCGCTTGCATATGTATCTGAATGAGGCCACATAAGCCCACATAAAGATCGGGCATGCATAAATGCATCGGTGCGAATATTTTTACCCCAGAAAATGCATTTCCTTACCAAGGCTAATCCGAATGTGTTTTTTTTTTTTTTTTTTTTTTTTTTTTTTTTACTCCGGAGGAGAAAAGGTATATTGAAAATGCACCCTTGCCTAAATACGAATGATTATTTTTATTTATCCCTTGAAATACTGTAAATCCGAGGGGGTAGGCTTTGGGTGGGGGGGGGGGGTGTTGAGGCGGGGGGGGGGGGTTTTTTGAGGGGGGGGTTTTTGGGGGGGGAGGGGGGGGGGGGGGGGGGGGGGGTTGAGGCGGTGGGTGTGAGATTAGCATTTGAAGCAGCTCAGAAAACCCCCAGCTGACAACGTTGCTTTAGGAAGCGTTGCTCCGACTGAAGGTGATTAGATAACCTTGTTCTAGGTGCGTTGTTAAGTGACCTTATTTCCTGTAAGGAATCGCGGTCATTAATAAAATGGTAGTGCGGATATTCAATAACTATACTCTGTTTTTTTCCATCTGTCCATCCGCCTGTGGTTTTTTCGCACGGTAACACTGCGTCCCCGGCTTAAATAGTTACGCTATGTGTAGGTTTTAGGTAAATAAAATTATATCTGGGTGTACATTTGCAACTGAAAAGTGTTTTAATAATTTACAGTATGCGAATTACACCGATAATATTCGAAATAAGGTTATTATTATTGTTGAATGTAAGCTTGAACGTAGCTATGCTATGTAGAGCCCGGGACGCAGTGTTACCATACGCAAAACCACACGCTTGTGGACAGATGGAAAAAAACAGAGTATAATCGGTTCCAATCACGGCACCCAACATAAAAAAAAAAAAAAAAAAAAAAAAAAAAAAATCCCCTTTTCCAAAAGGCAGAGATAAAATTGTTACTTGTTCCTTACAAGACAGAGACTACAATTTCTTCTTTTCCCAAACAACAGAGACACAAATGTCCACTTTTCCAAAAGACAGAAACAAGTATATCCTCTTTTCCAAAAAGCGGATACAAGTGTATCCACTTTTCCAAAAGACAGACAATAATATTCTTTTCCAAAAGGCAAAGAATAAACATCCTCTATTCCATAAGCACAGCCATTATATATGCTCTTTTCCACAAGTATATGTAGCCTCTTTTCACAAAAGTAAGACATAAGCGTACCGCAAACGCAGAGTTCATACAGCTCTGAGAGAGAGAGAGAGAGAGAGAGAGAGAGAGAGTTAGGGAGTTCGATACTGGAGGAGCCTACTACTTGGAGGTAATGTAAGACCCTTCTGCGGGTGCTTCCATTATCCGTGAGTTACAGGGAAAGTTCATATCCCTTGCATGATGCATTAGCAGTCATTAAGGCACTAGCAACTTGCAAGCATCTGTCTGAGTTGCTTCAGACGGAATTAATTAGGAACGGAGTGAGTTGTTATATATGGAGACTCCCTACGAATGTAAATTTTTCCTAGTTTCAGCGCCCAGACCTTTCAAACCTTGACCTCTTCGATTTGAAGCAGGGATTAATCAACGCTCATTTTGCTAAGGAGTCGGCAGTTGTGGAATTTTCTAATCTCCTCCACACACACGCACACAAATACATATGCATATATAGTATATATATATATATATATATATATATATATATATATATATATATCTATATATATCTATATATATATATAGATAGATATCTATATATATATATATATATATATAATATATATATCATATATATATATATATATAGATATCTATATATATATATAGATATATATACATATATATATATATAGATATATATATATATATATATATATATATATATATATATTATATATATATATATATATATGCATATGTATGCATATATTCGTCTGCATTTGCCTTTACTTATATACTATAATTCACCCGTTTCCTCTGTCCCCAAAACGTTCATAGTTACACTAATAAAAAAAAAAATACAACTCGAAAAGCTCAAGAAACAAACAATCCATTGCGGTGCTCCCCTTGGAAATGGCTTCAGGAGGGGGAGAGAGAAGCCGAGAAAGGCTTCGGAATAGAATGGCGGCCTTCAGAACAGGCTTCAGAATTTCCGGGACCCTTCAGACTCTCCTAAATTCCAGAGGCTGTTAGGCTGGGATTAAGAGAACGATCTCGTTCCTGTTTTGGTGTAGGGGTCGGGGGTGGGGGAAGTGAGGGAGGGGGGTTGGGGGGGGGGGGGGGGCGTTTGATAGATGGAAGGTCCAAACCCCTAAGGAGTTTTTTCTTTCCCAAAATACTATATTTAGGCTCTCTCTCTCTCTCTCTCTCTCTCTCTCTCTCTTGGAAAATAAGAGTGTCATCAGAATGATGAACATTTCAAAATTCTGTAGATTTTTCTCCTTCCAAATGCAATATTAAGATCTCTGTCTGTCTGTCTGTTCTGTCTGTTTAAAAAGGTATGGGTAGCTTTTGAATAACAAGATTGTCAAACCTGCGAGATTTTTGTCTTCCAAACTACAATATTAAGGTCCCCCACCCACCTCTCTCTCTCTTCTCTCTCTCTCATCTCTCTCTCTCTCTCTCTCTCTCTCACAAAAGGTACGAGTGGCTTTTGAATGACGAAAATGTATATATATATATATATATATATATATATATATATATATATATTATATATATATATATATATATATATATATATAAAAGAGAGAGAAGAGAGAGAGAGAGAGAGAGAGAGAGAGAGAGAGAGAGAGAGAGAGAGAGATATTTCGTCCTGCAGAAATGAAAGCAAAACTCGACAAAACTTTCTTTTCATTGATTTTTCCCCGCGTTTTCTTATTTTCCATCATTTTTGCTTTTTATTTCTTTTGTGTCTTCATGTTTTCCATCATTTCTTCTTTCATTTTTTGACTCACACCGAGGCCAGGGGTTGTATTTCCCCCTGGCATTTATCTTTTTTTTTGGGGGGGGGGAAGAAATATTTTTTTCTGGAAGAAATCATATTCAAATGGTGTACCAAAAATGATTCTCTCTTCTCTCTCTCTCTCTCTCTCTCTCTCTTAAATATTACCTCACATCATTTATGATATGAATGTATTTTTCTAGAATCATCATTTTTTCCTGTTTTCGACAGTTTAATGAATTATCAAAATATGGAGAACATTAAGCAATTATGTACAATATATATATATATAGTATATATATGTATGATATATATATATATATATATATATATATATATATATATATATATATATATATATATTAGAGAGAGAGGGAGAGACCTTGATATTGTATTTAGACAAAGAAATCTCAAAGAGTTTTTTTACATTTTCGTCATTCAAAAGCCACTCGTACCTTTTGTGAGAGAGAGAGAGAGAGAGAGATGAGAGAGAGAGAGAGTAGAGAGAGAGAGAGAGAGTGGTGGTGGGGGACCTTAATATTGTAGTTTGGAAGACACAAAAATCTCGCAGGTTTGACAATCTTGTTATTCAAAAGCTACCCATACCTTTTTAAACAGACAGACAGGACCAGACAGACAGAGATCTTAATATGTTATATATATATATATATGTATATATATAAATATATATATATATATATATATATATATATATATATATATATATATATATATATATATATAATATGTATTGTATGTATATATATCATATATTGGGATCCCTAAAAAATGACCAGACAAATGAAGTAAAAATAAATCGACTTTATGAAGGATATTCTCTCTCTCTCTCTCTTGTTAAAAATGAACTTTAGAGACATTTTCCCATTTTTAGGATTCTTGACTTGACTGAAAGCTCTCACGCTGGTTCCCCACCACTTAAAAACTCTCTCTCTCTCTCTCTCTCTCCTCTCTCTCTCGCTCTCTCTCTCTCTCTCTCAGTTAGGGCGAAGTTTCTGGGATCATTAGCAGAGGCTCCCATTCAGTTGCCACTGTTGTGAAAGGCAGAAAGGAAATATATAATACGAAACGGACGGATTTCTTCTGCTTTCAGGTCTCTGAAAGTGATTTATTTTCATCATATGTGTTTATTTTTCTGAATGATTTTCGTCTTATATTTTGTAATTTCTTGGATATGAATTTTGTATTATTATTACAGATTTAATGCGTTTGATTACTTCTTCTTTGTTCTTTAGGGAGAAAGTTATAAATGCTAAAATGGATGATGTAACGAGAGAGAGAGAGAGAGAGAGAGAGAGAGAGAGAGAGAGAGAGAGAGAGAGAGAGAGAGAGAGAGAATGCAAGGCTCCTTCATGAAAATGTTTTATCTTTTTTTATGTTATTTTATTTAATGTTTGTTTGCTATTTCCTTTAATTTCTTTATTTTTTGGGATATTAATGCGAGCACATCCAGTAACGTGTAAAAAAAAAGCTAAAATAAGAGATATTTCCAAAGAGTAACAGTTTTCCTGTAGTTTTTTCTTTCCCCAAACAAATAAAACGGAAAACATTCCTGGAACATAAAAAAAGGAAAAAAAAATCCGAAAGCCCGTGGAGTGAAAAAGGACAGTACTTGAAAAAAATGGACATAGGAAGCCAATATATTGCAGTGATGTCTGTGTGAAGAGAAAAGAGAAAATCCGAAAAAAGGATATGAAAAAAGAAAAGGTAAATCTGGCTTTGGGTAAACATTGCAGGTCCGTAAGTTTTCGAAAATAATCTATAAATCGATGAAAATATTAACTTTCCTCTCGAAATGCAATTGGCAGAGGCACTCCGCAAGTCATCATTAAAAATAATTAACTTGTCTATGTAGGGATAATTAATGCTGCAACTCTCCAAGGAACCGAACATAATTAAATAATGAATAATTAACATGTCTTCCTAAAGGAATGGGCATTGCAACTCCCCAAGTAATCGAAAATAAATAAATAAAATAATCAACCTGCCTTTCTGAAGCCAATTTCATTGCAACCATCAAGTAGCTGAATAAAATAATCAACTTATCTTTCTAAAAGTAATTAACACTGCAACTACCTGACATAAAATCGTAAATAAACAAAATAATCACCTTGTGTTTCTAAAGGTAATCAACACTGCAACTCCCTAAGCTCTAAAAATAGACTAATAAATAAAAATAATTAACCTAGGTCTAGTTAAAATGATTAACTTACCTTTCCAGAGGTAATCATTTCTGTCAGTCCACAAGATATCTGTAGTTTTCATATTTCTGCAAAGACAGCTAGCTTAGGCAGCAAACGGTTTCTGCTGGAAAAAATGAATACTAAATCAATTTAATAAATCTGAAGCAATGGAACAGTACGTTTCTTTTGCATTTGTAAGGCTCTCTCTCTCTCTTTCTAGGATACACACAAAAATATGCAAATATAACAGCCACTCGAAATGAATTTCACAAACTATTGATTTTCCAATACAAATGTAATACCCAGGCAATATTATATATCATAATCTAGTTTGATATATATATATATATTATATATAATATATATATATATATATATATATATATATATACATATATATATATGCATATATACTAGTATATATATGTATATATATATATAATTTGTATATTTATACATATATAAACGTATATATATATATATATATATATATATATATATATATATATATATATATTTATTATAATCTAATTAGTTTACAATGTATACTGCAAGAAAGTTTATCAAAGAACATTTGCCACGTACAGACATGCACCCACACTCAGGGAAACCCAAAGGTTGCGAGGAAAATGAGTTTGAAAAAGAAGTGAAAAAAAGATGAGGGGTAATGAGTGAAAACGCTCTTCTAGACTCTTTGGTGAGGAGATGGGATACGTCAGGAGGAAATAGAGCCACTTCTCCAACGTGAGGAAATGGGGCTATAGCGTGACTGGCTCTAATATAATAAAGCTTCGGACCTTGAGACTCTCTCTCTGTCTCTGTCTCGCTTTCTGCTTTAATATATATAATATATATATATATATATATATATATATATATATATTATATTAAGAGAGAGAGAGAGAGAGAGAGAGAGAGAGAGAGAGAGAGAGAGAGAGAGAGAGAGAGAAGAAAGCCTCACTGTACGTCCGCCCTGGCTAAACATGAGTCTAATTGCTGCCATCCGTACATCTCCTCAATCCCTCTTATCACATTCCACCCTCTCTCTCTCTCTCTCATTCCGCCACATACCTACCCGCTGAGCCTAGGAATGACGGATGGAAACCGCAATTGAATACATTGCTTCAAAGCCTTGAGTTCCTGGGATGGAAAGCAACAACCCCCCCCCCCCCTCAACCACATATACACTATGCACATACAAAGTGGTCTACCTTAACCTAAGTAAAACGGAGATAATGATGTGACATTAAGCAATATTATACTGAATTATCTATATAAGTCTCTGGCCTACACACACACACACACATATATATGTATTGTATAGTATATGTATATATATATATATATATATATATATATATATATATATATATACATGCACAACACACACACATATATATATATATATATATATATATATATATATATATATATATATATATATATATATATATATATATATATATATATATATATATAGTAGTATATAGTATATATATATATATATTTACATATTAAAGCCAGTGGCATTCTTTAGAGACTTTCCTTTTATCTACTTTAAACAGTCTGTTTTACCTTTATTCTTCAGCCAATATTCTCGGGAATAAGGAAAAATTCACTGTGACTACGATAGTATAAATAATCGTTAAAAAAATCTACTTACAAAAACTTATTTAATTCTTAGCCCTTGAGTTCCATTTAAGTCTTTGTAATTACTACGATAGTAAAAAAAATAATCCCTTCACAAAAGAAAAAGAGAGGAGAATTCTCATCCATATAAAAGAAAAACATTTTATTCTTAAACTTGAGTTCCACTCAAATCAGATGTTTACGCGATATGCATTTCCAATACATTACGTCAATATTTTTCGTAATACTTCGCTGCTTCTACACCCTCATTCCTTGCTGGAAAAGCTTTTGATCTCCTCTTCCAGTGACTGAATTTTATTGGGATTTCGTGGAACGACTCAAACATTTTGTGCCACAAACAAATAAATCCTTTTTTGGTGGTGGGGTTTTAAATCGCTACAACCTTTTTCCCGTCCTGTAATTGGAAAGTGTTTGAGAGCTGGTTTCGTTGTTGTGTCTAAACTTAACTCGAAAGTCTGCTATGTTTATTTTGTTAAATGTATCGTTTGTATCATCACCTACACGTCTTTTTCAGCCATCATTTATTTTTATTTTCTTATTTCGTTACGTACCTCTTATAATGTCTTTCTACCATAGCCTTCGTTTTCATAGAAATGCTACAGAAGCCTTACATATAATCATCACTGTAAGATAATTTGTTATCCATTTTGTAAATATATTTGTCTATATAATTCATTGAGGGCAGTTCGATAGTGTGTGTAGGTAGGGATGAGACAGTCCTAAGAATATTCGAAGTGTGCCATCGGCTACATGCCCACAAATTTTACTTTTATCCTCTGTGGTATATTTGGCGTTACATTAACTATGGCCATCGATGCACAAAATATAAGAAACTGGCGTGTGGGCCTATGCCCTGTCATTGTCTTAATATATAAAACTTTGAAGTGTAGGCCTATGCCTTGTCATTGTCTCAAAATATAAGACTTTGATATGTAGGCCTATGCCCTGTCATTGTCTCAAAATATACGAATTTGATTTGTAGGCTTATTACCTGTCATTGCCTCAAAATATATGAAATTGATGTGTAGGCCTAAGCCCTGTCATTGCCTCAAAATTTAACATGTAAGCCTAACTGTTATTGTCTAAAAATGTTAAGTAGGTCTATGCCCTGTTATTGCTTCAAAATATAAGATATCAACGTGTAGGCCTATACTGTGTAATTGCCTCAAAATATCAGATATTGATGTATAGGCCAATACCCTATCATTGCCTCAATATATAAGAAACTGACGTGTAGGCCTATGCCCTGTCATTTCCCTTAAAATATAAGAAATTAATGTATACCTATACCCTGTTAGTCTTAAAATATAAAAATTTTATATATGGGCCTATGCACTGCCATTGCCTCCAAATATAAGAATTTGATATTTAAGCCTATGACCTGTCATTGCCTCGAAATATAAAAATTGATGTGTAAGCCTATGACCGTCATTACCTCAAAATACAAGAATCTGATGTCATTGCCTCAATTTATCAAATTGACGTGTAGGCGTATGCCCTGCCATTGCTTCAAAATATAAGGAGTAGGCCTATGCCCTATCATTGTCTCAAAATGTAAGGTATAGGCCTAGGCTTTGTCATTGTCACAAAATATAAGAAATTAACGTGTAGGCCCTTGCCCTGTCATTGCCTAAAAAGAAAAGATAGGCCTATGAACTGTCATAGCATCAAAATACTGCCGTCAAAATGTCAGACAAATGACGTTTGTGGCCTATGCCATCACGACCTGTCATTGACTCACAATATAACAAATTGACGTGTAGGCCTATGCCCTGTCACTGCCTCAAAATGTCAGACTGACGTGTATGCCTATGCCCTTCACTACCTCAAAATACCAGACATTGCCGTGTAGGTCTATGGCCTGTCATTGACTCAAAATATAAGAATTTTATATTAAGATTTGACAAACCGGATCGCTTACGTAGGCCAACACCAATTAAAAAAAGATGCTCGTCTATTTAGGCTATGCATGGTAAAAATAAATAAACAAATAAAATGCGCAGACAAAATTATCCATGATCTTCATAATGATATTATAAACTTAACATATCTTTTATCGGAGATGCCAATTGGAGGCTTCACAACAACTAATTACCTGTTAGGATAATTGGGGGTTTTAACAATGACTGACAGTGCAAAATGCAACATTTGCAAGCTCATTGTGGAAATTGCAACATGTAAAAGACTTTCAATGAATAGCCTAATAAAAGTTTTTTTTGTCGCTCCTAAGTTTCATCAGACTCAAAATAATACATATTAACAAACCAAAGCGCAGTCCACTAGCTTACTTCAACTGCAGGGGGGTTTCGTAGACATAACACCGGACAACGCGACCAAACTTGACACCGTGAAATTCATTACTGTAGTGGTTATCTTTTATTTAATTATAATAAATTTTCGACGTTTATGTAATCAACAGAAGAACTATTGAATGACTTCGCCGAAATATTTATAAACTGTTGAGAAAAAATCTCCAATATAACTGATTAAGTTCTAGTAATGAATTTAAACTGTCAGGGTCTAAATAATGGATTCACATGACCCACATTGTAAAAGTTTGCTGGAAACAACGACTTTCATTTGGTAAAAAACATAGCTGCCTTGGGAGGGATGAACGAGAATTGCCAACATACCAAGAAGATACATAACATCCTGCGAGGCATTAAATACGTGAAATACCCTCTGACATAAAAATTTGTTTAGTTTTCTTTATATCTATATATTTGATTTATCAAATGTTCTTGATAATAGTGTTTTAGGGAAAATGGTTTGACTCTGTAAAACAATCCAACTGTTGGCTGCCCTGACTACCAGCGTCTCCCAGACGGCTAGTTAACGTTTGACGATTCATCTCTGTGGAAGTGAAACGGAATTTCTAAAGAAGTTTGTGTCAAGTTGTGTTTGAATATCTTTATTCTGTAAGCGCATAAAAGAATAATACATGGCCACTGGATGAGGGCAAAGTACTGACAAAAATAGTATCGAGGCGGCAGTGTAACATCATAGCTGCCTAGAGATAGCCCACAGCTCGTACACAAAAACCTCTACATCTCTCCTCCAAGAATTTGGCAATGACAATATTCTTTTAAACTCATGGTTATTTTTTTCACAAAATTCATTAGTAAAAACCTGGCCAGTAGAAGGAGTGTCGGGCCCTTCGTAACATGGAGTCGAGGCCTTGGTGACCATCATGCAAGTTACTTGCCACTTGCTGACGGGAGAGTCTTTCGGGATTCTAAACTGTCATATCCTTGATTGATCATATAAATAAGCGTCCCTGGCGCCATAGAATGGGTGTAGACATGTAATTTCTTGCGACTTTCGCCGGTGCCAGTCTCTAGCTAATAAACTAACTATTAATACGATATTGATCATCCATTGCCGTCCCCTTGGCGGTCTCTTCATCCATAATGTGTCCGTCATGGTACGCTTCTAGCGTATAGTAGTAGTTATGGGTTGAGGCAATGCTTTTGCAACGGCGCCTCTTAATCTTGAGTTTTTTGTTTTTTTGTTTATTTGTTGAGCTCTTTCCTTTTTTTATCTATTTTTTTCCACATCAAGTATATGGTTTCTTTTCTTATTTCGTTGTTACCTGTTAATAAAAATTTTCCAACTGTCACTTTCCTTCTCTTCAGAGGGTTGCTGTAGCCCTATTGCTTTAACACGTTCTTCTATATAAGTACAACAATATAAGAGGAAATGAAATATGTCTTCTACTGTATTATGGCAAAAAGGACAACCAAGACCAAGATGGAATAAGATAAGGTGAGTTACCGCGCATGGTGCCGGGAGCTCAGCTGTGCTCTGTGACGTCACCTGGAGACTTCCGAGTGTATATGTACGCTGCCCTGTAGCTATGGTCTTGACCATCAGCCTTATTGTTCATGCCTCTTTTTGGATTCCTAACATTGCTTTTAAGAAAGTAGGCTAATATTAATGTCTTTATGGTTATATTTCCAAAATACAAATACATATGATAGGGAATATAATAACAATGGAAACATAAAACTTGTGCATGCTAGCTATATTCCTAACATTTCATTGGAAATCTCATTGCAGTTAACTCTCTCTCTCTCTCTCGTTTCAATCAAGCGATTTTTCAAGATTGCTGAACAATTTGTTTTCATCTAATTATACCTTTTCTTTGAGATTTCTGCATTCTGTCTCTCATTTCAATTAAATTAATTTTCAATATTACTGAACAACATTTTTTTTTTATCTTTTTCACACCTTTGCTACGAAATTCTTCCTTCTTAGAGTTTAATATTTTTATTCTAAAATGAAGCCTACATCTAATAAAAATGCTCATGACCTCCTCCGGAACATCAGTATTGGCGGCCTTGAATATGCAGTAAGATTTGAAACTACTCCGACTCCTGGTTTTTAGAGCATCACCCTGGAAAATTTTGAATAAATCTTCCATTGCTTATAGATTTTTTCTAAAAAGATTAGGCGGCCCATATAATACCTTTCTCTTTACATAATTGATATCCAGTCCTCGTCTGTTTCATCTACATCAGCTGAGCCTAATGATATATACTTATTTCTAAATTTAAACACTACGAACCCTCCCAATAATTAAGGACTCATTTCCTATCAGTGCTTTAGGTTCTATCTCTATTACATTTTCTACTTGATCTTCCTCAGTCTCAGTCTCATTGTTAACAGGCAGAAGGTGCTTCATGAGACACGCAGATACATAACTCTGGAATCTAGATCTTTGGGAGCAACATTTGAGCTTTGAGATGGACCACTTACATTTAAGCACTGTAGTGACACAAGATGTAACTTCATCGTTATTACAAACATTAAGACCCTGACTGGTTAAACTATATATTGTCTCTAACCGCTATGAATAACCGTAGTCTATATTTAAATTTCAAAGGTGACCGATGATCATGACAATGACCAATTTGTCGTATGAACGAAAACAGATGTTCGACTGTGTCTTGAAATAGCCGAATTGTCAACAAGCACTCTAATCCATACAAGTTCATGCAACATGTTATACAATTCTTTTACTGATTTAGATGAAATAATAACGCCGTTCTGGAACGGATACATTTTGCCTTTCACTTTAGCATTATTAGCAAAATCAATCATTTGATCAAGTATTTCGACTTGACGTGGGCTGTTCGAGAAAGCATCTCTGCTTTCTTTACCATATCATATTTCATGCACAGGTTCATCAAGTCAAATCCCCTTTTCATCGCACTGGCATTTCGATTTGGTGAAAATATAAATGCACATGCTTCAGTAACTTGTGTATATTATATATATATATATATATATATATATATATATATATATATATATATACTATCTATATATTTTATAAACATACATTTTTCGTAGTTTATCAATATGATATCAGGACGTATTTCGAAGCAACCAAACCTTTTTTAATATAATTTAAAGCTCAAGAAATAGTAGTTAAGCTCACGAAAACATTTTTGCAAAATTCTCTCTCTCTCTCCATCCGACCTTCAGAGACATTCTTCCGATCATGGCTAAAGATTTACTTGCATGAGAAATATAATTGATATATTCATATCTCTTAATTTTCTAAGTGAGCCTATTCGTATACAGTTCGCTTAGTTGACCAAAATGCTACATGAAACATACATATACCTAGTAAACCAAGCTAAAGTGACGAGATATTAGTGATAGGCTTACCTGAAGCAACAGTAACATTATTATAAAGATTTTGTGTCGGTATGGCATCTTCTTTTAGATTTCGGGCAGTAATTGAGCAATTCGTGCCCAAGGTTTCTGGCAAAATCATTGGATTGGAAATGTGACGAACAAATTTGTGCGCTTTTGGCATTGATACCATCACTTCTTTTGCACATATCCACCCACTTCTTACATAGTTCTGCATCTTTGGGAAACAGTAAAATCTAATTTTTCCACTTCTATCAGTTATATTGGTCTTATAAGAATTGAAGCACCCGTATAGGCATATTACCATGATGAATCTGTCCTCGCAAATGAAACCATAAACATCTGTGAACAAACGCGGGATATTTCCCGCCTATGTGTCGCCTGGCTGAACTCTCCAAGTGACGTCATGCGCATGAGCGTTGAAAACGGGACCTCTAGGTAACTCACCTTATCTTATTCCATCTTGATCAAGACCACCGAGACAGAATGCCTGTTCGATGTTTTGTGACGTAAGCAAGGGTGGTCCGAGCTGCTAGCACTGACTACGCTGCCAGACGAAAGAAATGTAAACAAAAACCCTCGCCAAAATCTATCATTTTTGGTCTGCCAGTTATTAATTTACTTATTTTCTCGTCTACATTAATGAGTGTACACCAAATAATACTTACTCGAAACAAGTTATAAGATTAATATAAAATGCTGAACCAAAACAATTTGTTTAGTCACTATACAGTGTCTACCAAAGAACAAACGGGCAGTGCATGGGTTTTTTAAATCACAAAAAACATGGTTCGTTCTACTATATGTGAATAAAATAATTCTCTCTTACATCTGCAGCCATTATTTGGTATTTAAATTTTCTAACTTTTTCTTTGGCTACAATAGTTATTTTCTTGAACAACAATTAATTCAATGAAACGTTAATAGAAAACCCATGTTGTTAATTTTCTGTTTTTCTGTACTATAACCTTCATTACTTATTGAGCAGCTTATCTATTATTTACCCTTTGACATTTAAATTCACGATTGTCGACCAAATGTAAAATTTTGACATTTGCATTCTGAATAAAAAAGGGAGTGATTTTTTTCCAATAGTTAGTCAAGCTTGAACGATATATTCATTGAATATTTGTAAAACTAAATGAACATTTTGTTTCTCAAAGGTTGTAGGGAAGATAATTGCTTTTTGAATTATAGTTTTGTTATGAATATTTCATAGAGTAAAAAACTATAGCATGAACGTTTTTCAAAGGGCTGAATGGTGCATAATGAATTTCGTTTTCCAAATTTTTGACATCAAGGAGAACTGAGGCAACTTCATTGTTTTATTTATAAATTTCTAGCCAAGCCAATTATTCCTATATTTAAATAATTTTACTGAAACATATACGAAAAAGGGCATGTTACTCTGAAATGGGTGAGGATACACTATAGACAGCTGTGGAATCCTGGGAAAATAGGACATAGCTTTCCCAATGATAGTATTATGAAGTTACAATGAAAAACTGTAAAAATGATTTTTTTTCTAAGCCTATAATTACTTTCTTCAGTGTGCAGTGCAGATCATCAGCTTTTATGCTTTAATTGGGAATTTGTGCAACTTACTTGAATTTAGACTTTACCTGTTCAACAAAGTAAAATGCACCTGGTATTAAGTACATGAGTCTCATCCACCATCAGTATCACCATTTTGTCATTGGGTAGTAATGATTTACATTTACTCTTAATGTACATCAGAAAATTTGAGTCCTTTTGTTATGATGCTGGGCAGACCTGTTTAAAAAAACACTCTCCTGATGGTACAGTAACTTTGAGGGGAACAACTATAGGCATAACAAAAACACAATATTACCAGCTCTGATGAATAATCAAATTTATTCAGTCATTAAACTAGAGCTAAAATTATTGCCAAAAATGAAACAACTAGTTTTTATACAGCAATGCAATATATATTGCAGTATTAGAAATACATTCAGCAGTATCAGCTCTCTGGAGTTACTGATTATCTGCTTAATGATATTTGTATCATGAACCTCTGTAGGAATCTTGAGATCTCTCAGGTGACGTACTTCAGTGACATGAAAAATGCATGTGCTGTACAGTTAGGCTTAACTGTAGGTAGGGCATTGTGACATAAGTATGGTATTTCATTAATCTGTACTGAAGTTTTACCTGTGGAAGAAGAAAGATAGTCTTTTAATATTTTTACATGTATATATGAGCAGTGAAACCTAGTATGCAATGAGGATAGGTTAGGTTAGGTAAGTGAAATTTCTAATGTAGGCTCCTGCTTTGAACCTGTAACCCTTAGAATACTATGCCAGTCTACTTTTTTTCACCTTAATCCATCTAGGCCCAAAAGGTTTGTCCCATGCTTTTGACTATTGTCAATGGAAACTAGACAATAACTTATAATATGTCTGTGCTAATGTAACTCTTGAGTACCTTGTCTTAAGGTTCTATCACACAGTTATGGGCTACAGCATGCTTTAAATTTCTTCTGGGCTTTCTATACACTTGCAGTATCTAAGTTGGACACCTACACTGGGTATTGGTTGGCATAGGCTACAAGGGGTGGTGTTTGGTAGGTAAAGGCTACACTGGGAGTTCTTTGACTTAGGCTAGCCTATATCTATTCGACTCTTTCTTTATATTGTACCTGACCTTGTTGCTCACAACTTCTATCTAGAATGTAGACTGTATTTATATTACAGTCGAAGGTCATCCAGAGAGAAAAGTCAAATATGTAGTACCTGTTGCTGTGAACTTATTGCAGAGTTTATCTGCTTACCACAGTAAGTTCGTCCAAAAAAGTACACAAGACATATCCATGGCTCGCTACCTCATCATGCCATATAAGTTTTATGTTCCAGACTTCCAGTTCATAAATAAAACAATGGAACCACGGTCGAAAACACCTCGTGCCCAAGTGATGTAAGGGAAGGAAGATCGAGGGTCGGGAGTGAGTCGCCAGTCACTCGCGAGTCGCCTCGGAGAGTCGGACCACCATGGTCGACGTCATCACGTCATGACGTCACATCGAACAGGCCTTCTATCTCAGTGGTCTTGATAGTATGACGTCACATTACGAGACATCTGTAGCCACTGTGCACCCCTTTGCCTCCATTCCCTTGCATGTGACAACCATTTTTTCACGGATTTGCGACACTTCTTGAGGTATTTGGAATGTAACACGTTACTGCTGTAGTGATCTGTGCTATTTATGGATGCTGTAACACAGGAAGGGGCAATACGTGAAGTGAAAAGGTCAGCCGTCACCGTTTCCCCTAAAGCTCCCGAGACGTGAAGGAGGAAGTGGGTGAACATCTACAGAAGTGACCATATAAACACCTGATAACGCAAGTGCGTTCTGTTCACTTTCAAGAAAGCGATTATGCAAGAAGCCTCCGGCATGAATTGCTTAGCTATTGCCCTGCAAATGCAAGAAAATTGAAGGATGATGTCCTACCGAACCAGCGTTTACCCCTGCAAGATAGTGCCACTGTTTGTCCAGGTAACACCTTGACTCTAGTTTGGTTTAGTCTCTACGTTGGACATTTAAAATTGTGGATAAACATATTAACTGTAGGCTTATACGAACACTTCCGCCAGTTATAGTTCATAAATATATCTTCCGTTCGATTCTTCATACAGGTCTAGGCTAATTTCACTCAACCTCAATTTACCAGGCAAACGTGGTTTACTTGTATTAAGAATCGAACGGAAGATATATTTATGAACACGAGACACGTAGATTTTATTGAAATTGTTTTCATGTGCATGAAATGGGCCTATTATTTGTCGGGCAAAGGAAGGGGCAGATGTTTTCGAGAGAGAGAGAGAGAGAGAGAGAGAGAGAGAGAGAGAGGACCGTTTTCAATCAAGACCACCGAGATGGAGGTCTTGTTTCAATAGCTGAATGAACCATAGGTTTATATGGATAATTCAAGCACTTAAAGTGCATATTCAGAATGTTATAGCTTCCATTCGGTCCCTCATGCAAAATAAACCATGTTTACTGGTTAAGACTGACAAAGTAGGAGTTAGGCCTAGACCTATAAGTGTTGAGAATAACTGCAGAGAAATTGCTAGTCAACACGAAAGCGAGAGAGGGCAAAATTTATTATTAATCTGTTTTCACGTGCATAAAATAGCCTTTTATTTGTTTGGTGAAGGAAGGGGAAGGTTATGAGAGATAGAGAGAGAGATTTTTTGGCATATGACTAAGCCAACTTATATCAGGGGATTAGAAAGATGAATATATATATATATATATATATATATATATATATATATATATATATAGAGAGAGAGAGAGAGAGAGAGAGAGAGAGAGAGAGGAAATTCAATTGCAAATTCATCGTTCATTTTTCCAGTGCGTTACCCTCCTGGCGTCACACACGATTTCGTACAAGTTATAATTAGATTTCGTCCTATCAGCGAGCATTCCTCTTTTCAGCTAGAGGACACGTTATATATTTTTGTTTTCTGCATCAGTTCGACGGAGTATTATTTACCGAATGTTTTGATACCGAAAATCCATGAAGTGGAGGGATTTTTCCGAGGCTTTGTTCGGGAGGTAAATGGATAAATAAATGTAGTGCTCGTCAGACTTACTTATACGTTCTTTCTTTGGAGCGGCCCTCCGGCCCCTAGCTGCAACCTCGTTTTTATTTCTTTTATCTGTACCACCACCTCCGTTCTGCCTATTTTTTTTTTATTTCTTTTGCTGTACCTCCGTTCATGTTCTCTTTCGTCAAATCTTACTAGTTTCCACCCTCTCCTGATTCATGGTGCAACTGCTTTGAGGTTTTCCTTCTGTTATACACCTTTCAAATCGTTTTACTTTCAATTTCCATCTCAGGTGTGACCTCGTGGGTCCCAGCCCTTGGCGTTTAGCCTAAGCTCATTTATTCAATGCATTTCAAATAAAAAAAACAACTTTTAAATTGTAAAGTTTTTTTTTATGTTTTTTAGCATAGTTTGAGTAAAACAACTAAATTGATTTGTTTCTTTATAAAATATGTCAGTTCATCTATTTAAATAAAGCGTTATAATCCCACCTGTAAAAACTGATTTCATTAAAAATAAACACATGAAAAAAAAAACCAAGCATTAGTTCAGTGTAATTTATAATTTAGTCTTTGAACGTTCGTAAATATAATTTCATGGAAGAATTAACATGGTCTTTATAAAAAATGGATTTATCAGAACACAACAATTCAGAAATAAATCATTTTTGAAATACTTTTCAACCACAGTCTCCAATGTACATATTTTGTGAGCAAATATCATTGGATATTCTATGATGTACAGGGGCACACACATTTGAAGTAGAAATCTAAAAGATTAAAAGCACGGAATATTCATATTTTTTATTAGCAAATGTCATTGGATAGTATCTTATGTATAGAAAGGCATACGCATTTAAAATTATAATGATTAAACAATGTGGAATACTCTTATTTTTTTTTAAATAAATTAATACCGTTGGATAGTATCGTATGCCTAGACAGGCATAAGTATTCAAAAGTCTAAAGGTTCATATCTGTTGTGGAACATTGATATTTTTTAAACTAGCTTCACTGGGACTGTGTCCTATGTATAATCAGACGTAGGTATTTTGAAAAGTCTAAACGTGTGGAATATTCATATTTCTAAAAATTAATACGATTGGATAATATCGTATGCATAGACAGGCCCACTTTTTAAGAATCAAAGTATTAATTTCCCTGTAGAATATCCAATTCTATTTTTTATTTTATTTTATTTATTTTCTTTATTTATTTTATTTATTTTTTATTATTTATTTATTTATTTTTATTTATTTATTTATTTATTTTTTTTTTGATTTTGATTATTTGTTTTGCTTGCATAGTACTCATGGCAATTATCGATTGAAATGGCAGTTTTCATTCCAGCTTGTGCTCGGTGTAATTCAGACGTCCTTTGTCCCGTGTTAATAAGATTATACTTTCCATTAAGACTCCAGGGAAGATTAATTCAATCATTTCGTTTTTTTGGTATATCTCGAGTGATGAGAAGAAAGAAAGTCTCCTCGTTTTTCGCTCTCGTAACTTCGGGTCCGAAGAGAAGGTAGATTTTAACTTAGAAGTTTGAAGTAGTAGATGGATTTGGAATATGCTGCTAATGGCGGTCTTTCATTCTGTATGGTTTAAGGTTTTTATTATTAAGGATAAATTTTTGAATGTGATCTAGAAGTACTGGAAATCCCTGTCCTTCAGTCTTGTACATTTTATCATTCTTTTATTATATATATATATATATATATATATATATTATATATATGTATATATGTAAAAAGGAGGAATGTACAGATTCATCATATTTCACTTCCCATGGAGACAGAGTCCGAGCGACAGCTTAAGAAACTAATAACTCGGAATCTGCCTCCATGGAAGTTAAAATATGATGAATCTGTACATTCCTCCTTTTTACACACACACACACACACACACACACACACACACACACACACACACACCACACACCACACACATATATATATATATATATATATATATATAATATATATATATATATATCTTCTTTTCAATAGTTAGGATAAACTGGTCAGTATGAGAAGAAAAATTAAAAAAGAAGTTTTGAAGTAAATGAGTTTAGTACACTCGTAATCCCTGCCCTTCGTTCTGTATGTTTTAAAGCTTTATTTTTTTTTTTATTAAACCAACTTTTAACAGGGCAAACTGAGTTAGTATGAAAAGTAGAAATTTTGAAAACAAAAGAAACCGAGGCTCAGTTTGACTTTCCACATCTCTTTTCTCCCGTTCTGTTTTTTTTTTTTCTCTCTCTCTCTCCCTTTCTTAAAATCTTCCCTGATTCTCCTTATTTCTTTTTGTTTCAGAAAAACAATCCTTTCTTTCATGAACCACAAAATGCCCTGATCTCTCTCTCTCTCTCTCTCTCTTTCTCTTATAAACATCTTCCTTTATTCATCTTTTTTTTTGTTTCCGAAAACAATAATCCCTGCACTGAGCAACAAAATACCTCTCTCTCTCTCTCTCTCTCTCTCAATCTCTCTCTCTCTCTCTCTCTCTCGTCTCTCTCTCTCTCTCGTCTCTCCTCTCTCTCTCTCTCCGTCTACATCGTCAGATAAACGAACCATATTTCACACCAGAGCAATGCCATCAATCACACGGTATATTTTATCCCCGACCTCACAAAAGAACTTATATGTTTTAAACCAGACTACAAAAAAAAAAAAAAAAAAAAAAAAAAACGGTGTATAGATTCAGATTGACTAAAAAGTTGGCCACACATTGCAATGAATAGATTTTGCTTGATTGATGACTGATGATTGCTTTAGTTCCTGGTGAATCATGACGCCAGTTGGAATTGATGAATTGCTGATTGCAGGTACATTCTTTATATGTGTGTGACTGGGTAAGCGTAATATGACGCCATGACGGCTGATAGATAGATATTTCAGAGAGAAATTGATTGTCAGGATTCCATTTCGAAAAAGATCTCTTGTCTGTCTTCATCCAGAATATTGTTTAACAAAACTCATTCCCCCCCGAAAAAATGTATTTGGTTGCATCCAGTTTTATTAATTATTTTATCGTTGATAATTTGATTTCACAGAAAATAATACGCGGCTGATATATTTTGTGGAGCGTCTGAGATGCAGGAAACCAGGTCAACGAATTTATGATTATTTTCGAATTCAGTTTTACAATTGAATTAGTTCATGTTCCGATGAATTTCTAATCAAGTTGTATTTTAGTTTTGACATCAGATTAGATCGATAGATAGTGGAATGTTGCACAATAATCTTTAATCCAGTTTCCCTTTTTAACATATGTTATGATTGTGATGAGAATTTGACTGGAACGTCATCGTTCCTTTAGGTTATACACAAACCCTGGGATGTCCTCGTGGATATATTCTCGTTGATAAAACAGATCGTTCTTTTAGCATTTAAGTTATACACAAACCGTGGATTGTCCTCATAGATATATTTTTGTTGATCAACCAAATCGTTCTGTTAGGTTATACACAAACCTTGGATTGTCCTCATGGATATATTTTCGTTGATGAAACAGATCGTTCTTTTAGATTATACACAAACCGTGGAATGTCCTCATGGATATATTATCGTTGATAAAACAGATCGTTGTTTTAACATTTAGGTTATACACAAAGCTTGGATTGTCCTCATGGATATTTTCGTTGATTAAATAGATCGTTCTGTTAGGTTATTATTATTATTATTATTATTATTATTATTATTATTATTATTATTATTATTATTATTATTATTAATTCAGAAGGTGGACCCTATTCATACGGAACAAAGCCACCACGGGGCCATTGACTCGAATTCCAACTTCCAAAGAATATTCAGGTGTTCATTTGAAAGAGGTAGTAGGAATGCAGAAGAAAAGATCAGTTTTGTTAGAAAAAAATGAACACGAGTCAATAAGAGAATGAATAGTACCGTTTGGTGAATTTGGAGACTGGAAAGCTTTGCGTCAATATTTCAACTTTGCAGAAACGGAAATAATTTTACCTTTACACGAATTTATTTCAAAGGCAAAGCTTAGTTCATTCGATTATATCAGACGAATAGGTTATCCTGACAGAGAGAGAGAGAGAGAGAGAGAGAGAGCGCATACTTTGCTATAAGTTAAATGAGAATGACATATTCTCTCATTTGTGTAAACGTTATGTTTCTGTGAGAGAGAGAGAGAGAGAGAGCGTACTCTGCTGTAAATCCAATAAGAATGAAACTCTCTCATCTGCGCAAATGTTATGCTTCTCAAAGAGAGAGAGAGAGAGAGAGGGTGGGGGGGGGGGCGACTACTCAACAACATATATTTTTTAATAATAAGTCTTTTATTTCTGCAAATGTTATGCTTCCCTGCGAGATAATAAGATTAGCATAAGCCTTTATACTTCTGTACGCATAGGGAGGGAAAAAGAGAGAGAGAGAGAGAGAGAGAGAGAGAGAGAGAGAGAGAGAGAGAGAGAGGGCATACTCAGCAGCACGTAGAATGAAAAATAATAATTCTTTCATTTGCACAAATGTTATGCCCGCTGAAGGATATAAGATTAACTGGAGCCTTTTTTATTTT
>NC_061102.1:10877884-10882070 GCF_015104395.2 Macrobrachium nipponense
TCTTTTTGTTTTTAAATTTTTGATAGCATTTTTGTGAGATTCCAATGTTTTCTGTAAAAGTTTAACAAATGGAATAGTTCAACTACCTTCAACTTAATATTGAAATGATAATTTAAGGACTATGTTTATGCGATACTGCTAGTGATAGGTGTCTCCTATCTATTTGGTAATGTATATCTATGGTTCTGATATGACGTTTTTTATCACTTCGTTTCGTTCACGTCAATTTTGCTATATGGAAAATAGTTTTGCACAATAACCAATAACATAATGTTCTAAAGATATCAGTGACTGTTTTTAACGTCATTACATACGATTTCGTCCATCTTTGAAAAGAAAAATCGATAAATAAGGCATGAAATCGTGCGTCAGGCAAGTGAACGAAAAATTATGAAACTCTGCCACGAGTTTTTTGGCCGACAGTACATACTATATATATATATATATATATATATATATATATATATATATATATATATATATATATGTATATATACATAATATATATATATATATATATATATATATATATATATATATATATATATACAGACACGTATCAGTTTTTATTTAATTAATCAGCAGGATTCTTGACGAATTTGCAATTATATTCATCAGAAATTTTGACGTAACGAAAGCCAAAATGAATATGATGGGATTGGAATAATATTATATTATTTTACATAATTATAACACATTTCCCTTTCCCGTAAAAGAATCACACACACATTTATATTATATATATATATATGTGTGTGTGTGTGTGTGTGTGTGTGTGTGTGTGTGGTAACATAAAGAGGGGTATTTGCTATGATATATTTTAAATAATGTATAATGTTACGTGCTTTGACATTCCTCAGAAATTGGGAATCATTGTTTTTAGCTTCCCATGGAGACAGAGAACATCTCAGCTTAGAAAATGCTGATAGGTCTTTTTGGGTGGTGTGTCATTAAAATCCTTACCTAAGCAGGTCAACGCTCGTCTGTCGTTATGGGCGTTTGTCAAATGTGCCTTTGAGAACTGGATATAATTGGTTTGCTGGCGTGAACGATGGGTGTGAGTTTGTGCGTACGTGGGAGCCCTCTTTCCTACATATTAGGAAATGTAGACTTATCATGAAGAAGACTGTTATGGGGAGAGCTGGGATGGCTCTGCCAAAGTACGTTTGTTTAGTGGAAGTGAAACTGTGCTGAAATGGGTAAGAAGTTACTGTACTTTGACCAAAGATGTGGCTTAACTGTATTTTGAATGCTTTTCAAGGATATTCTGTTTCATTTAATCTTTTGACTTTTTATTTACAATTGTGTATGCTTTCAGTTTGTTCCCCTGTCTCTTTTTAACAGGCAATTCTAGTAGAGGGAACTATTTCTGGAGTTCATTTGAGAAATGGTGTTGACTAATTACTGTGTAGACTGTTAGATTACTGAGGGTTATCCGAGTTATTTGGACTTTGAGTTAACATTCCATTTAATCATTCTGTTAAGAATCGAGTTATTCAGTTAATACTTTGCTTTTGAATAAATGCATATTTTTGTAATTAACGACTCTGATTTGATGACCTAGATAATGGAGAGAGAGAGAGAGACAGACAGAAAGTATTGCCAATTGCCAGCTGTCTGCCGCTCTGGCCTATCGCTACCAAAATGAATAACGAGATATAATTGTATTCTCCATTATTATATATATATATATATATATTACTGGTAATCTTCTTAGGCACGAAGATATAGTAAATCAGTTGTATTCCACATAGGAAAATGAAAAAAGGTATATCTCAGATAATGCCCTCCAACAGTTTCGTCCTCATGCGACCCTCTTCTTGGAGCGTTTATTAAGGAAACGCTCCAAGAAGAGGTCCATTGGAGGAACGAAACTGTTGGGCATTATCTGAGATATACCTTTTTCATTTTCCTATGTGGAATACAACTGATATATATATATATATATATATATATATATATATATATATATATATATATATATATATATATATACATATATATATATATATATATATATATATATATATATATATATATATATATATATATATATTATATATATATATATATATATATATATATATATATATATATATATATATATATATTAAGAGAGAGAGATAGAGAAAAAGCAATAACAATACATTCACTTTCGTCTGTACTCTCCTTCATAATCACTTTCCTTTAAGAAAAAAAAATTATCTTTCAATATCGCCTCGCCTTCAGCTGCCGTCCATCACCGCCAAGCCCCTCAGATACCCCTCAAGATATTACGAGAGAGTGAGAAAGAGAGAGAGAGAGAGATTTTATTTTCGATGATGAGAGTTCAGGAGGAGGAGACAATATTCCAACAATATTGAAAGTACAAGCGCGCGTTATTCCTTAATCCCCGTTGAGTTATGAAATGTGGAACTGCTACCGGGTCAGATTTAGTGATAACGGGTTCTGTTGGGCACGGGTTCTGTGTATGAAGGGCAGGGGATCTTGGTGGGGGGGGGGACTTCGAACATAGCTGCTTCATTAGAAGCACAGAAGGCTTGTTGTCCTTTCAATATAACGGAGAAGTTTTTGAATTACTGTCACGTGAATTTCTCGCTCTGCCGCCTTATGAGTAAGACGCTGGTTTAGGGCAGAATGTGGTGATACAGCGTAGTGGCATTTTCTTAAATTAATTGATTTTTTTTTTTTATTTCCATGATACTTTGATATGTTTTTTTTTTTTTTTTTGTTTTTTTTTTTTTTTTTTTTTTTTTTTTTTTTTTTTCAGGAAGTTGGATATGCTGACTTTCATTGCACTGAATCTTTGAAAACATTTTCTTTTTGTTTAGAAAGGTCTAGATTTTCACTTTCAATGCACTTGACTATTAGAGAATATATATATATATATATATATATATATATATATATATATATATATATATATATATATATATATATATATATATATATATATATATATATATATATATATATATATATGAATAATTATCACATCGAACCGTGATCCATTTATATATCAATTCAAGCTACAAATGTCCTTTAATATCTAAATTCACTTTACCTCCCAAATGATATATTTTCATATATGTACCGAAGGGGAATTTTTTAATTGATAATATTTCGTCCCCCATGGTACATATATGAAAATGTATCATTTGGGAGTAAAGTGAATTTAGATATTAAAGGACATTTGTAGCTTGAATTGATATATAAATGGATCACGGTTCGATGTGATAATTATTCATAACAAAAGGCTACGTGCTGTCAAACGCTCGAATTGGCCAACATGGTAGACGGGGTTTCATATCGATTCTAATTACGAAAGCATCCAGATCGAGGGTGATTTGTAAGGTCAGAATCGATATGAACTTATAGCGTCTCTGTTGGCTGATTGGATGGATAGCGTCACTGACTGTCCTGATTTCGTCCCCGTCCACTTGGACGGTGGTTCGATCCCATGGGGGGACGAAATTATTATCAATTAAAAAAAATTCCCCTTCGGTACATATATGAAAATATATCATTTGGGAGGTAAAAGTGAATTTAGATATTAAAGGACATTTGTAGCTTGAATTGATATATATATATATTATATATATATATATATATATATATATTATATATATATATATATTTTTTTTTTTTTATAGAAAACTGCAGATTTTTTTGGCTTTCACACCGCACGTGCATATTAGATAATTTAATTTTTTAGAAAGCTGTACATTTGGACTTTCACCGCACGTACATATTAGATAATATCTTTTTTAGAAAGCTGTAGATTTTGACTATTACTGCGCGTGCATATTAGATAATTCCATTTTTAGAAAGTTGTAGATTTTGACTTTCACTTCACATGCATATTAGACAATTTATCTTTTAGTTTTTTCTTAGAAAGCTGTAGATTTTGACTTTCACCCCCACGTATACATATTAGATAATTTCTCTTTTATAAAGTTGTAGATTTTTGCTTTCATTGTTAGCAAAGTAGATATTAAGATACAGATAAACTTTACTTTGTATCATATACTCAAATGATAAGAGTAACTATCAGAAGCTAATTTTTGAAAGATAAAATACCAAACAACAAGATACTAATGAGTTTTCATATAGGTAAATGATCAAACTACCGTTTTAAACAAACTAACGAGATACCCTCGATAGTAAAAGCCCAAAAACAAGGAAT
>NC_061102.1:10887570-10895070 GCF_015104395.2 Macrobrachium nipponense
TTTCATTTTGGGTGATTTATTAATCCCTTACGTAACAAATCATATTAAACAGTGAATATGCGTTTACGCAGTGGACGTCTGTATTTATACAGATGCATGGATAGGGTCGTTAAGCACCGTAGTGATTAGAAAACACACACAAGTGGAACACCCGTACAAATCTATATAAATTAGAGGTAACACTATTTCGGGTCATGACAATAAATGCTCCTTTGCAAGTCCCGATCGCAGTTTTTAGCCTTGAGTTTTTGAGTTATATAAATATCGAACCTCAATGACTCAACTTAACTTTTAAATATGGCTGGATTGCAAGGAATAACATGTCTGTAAAAAACTTTCATCAGGCTAAATGCGCTGACCAGGATCCCTCACTATTTCAAATTTTAGCAAAGAATGAAGTACAAACAGTTAATATTGAATGCAGTAGTGATAACTTGTCTTATTAGTAATCGCTCAGTTCCTAATATTTCGTCATTCATTGCTTTATACGTAACCAGCAACATAATGCTAAAAACAAAACACAATACGTTGCCGATGGTAATAAAAGAGAAGGATCTTAATTATTAAAAAAAAAAAACAAATAGAAACAGTAGCCCGTTCAGAATCAAACAAGCAAACTCGTGACTGTGTCACCTAGTCAAGCGGTCAAGGTCAGTCAAAAACTGCCAAAGTGTTCAAAGCATAGCAAATTCCATACAATAAGCGACTCTAGCAGGAGTGGGGAAGCGATGTTGGTTCATACATACCGATATCTTTTGAATTAAAAAGGATTTTTCCTATGAAACACACGACCGTATAAAGTAATCAGAGCAGGTTTTCGTTTTTTTTTTTAATACGTAAGTTATTATAAGTAGTGGTGGATAAAGCCCGACTGTACGCGCCGTAAAAATTAGAATATCTTGTTTTTATTCTTTAGTACACGTAATATCCTGTATTTACGGACTCGCCGTCTGTTGTTCAAACTTCCCTAATGAGAAGTCCGGATAAGCGAGCGCTTACAGATACCTCTATAGTTATAAAAACACATTGATCTGTATCTAGTGTAATTGTAAGATTCATCTAGGGGTATACAAATATTATCTTACACCCTGCAAAATAAGGCGTGTTTATCAAAGGGAAATCCTATAAACTTTCAAAACATATTATCCGTTTGAACAAAAACGAGACAGTTAATCAAATAATAACTTATATAAAGGAACTATACATTTGTCTCATAAATCGTACAACATTGTTCATGACCCACAGAATTCCTTCTCCACAACCGCAGTCGCACTTTGCACGCAAAATCTCGAGAAGCATGCACCCTCGAATGTCTTAGTGCGTGTAAAAAGACTTTGCTGGGAAATCCAAATTTTAATCCTTTCCCGACACTAAGAAATATAACGATTTCCGCAAACAAAGCCCTAGACACGGTTGACTCGCTGCAAACAAGTTAATATAGTAATCCACAAAAAACCTATACATATAAATATCGCATTTCTTTTATTGTTGCTATATAAATTTTCAATCCCGCCCAACCAGTCGTGGATGAATCTCTCTGATAATCTATCTAAAGTAATATCAGTAAAGTCATTCAAGCAGAGGTGATTCAGCAGAAATTTTTTTTTATCTTTTACCTGAATACCAGGAAGTTTCTCCACTGGCGAGTGATCTCTGGAAAAAAACGGATGTAATTTAACACAAAACACGGTCTAAGGACAAACATAAAGCTATTTACGTACCTTCGTATAGATTCTAAATGAAAATTTTAAAATAGAGATAAATGACGAAGTTGAGAAAAATGTTAGTAATAGGAGTCATTAGGAAATCAAATAAGTCCATATAATTTTCCCTCAAACGTCATGCCATAAATGATCGGACTTGGCGTATCTGCGTAGATTTCTGACGCTTAAACAAGGAAACGACTCCCGATAGTTTCCAGTGCCATCTACCGACGACATCTTATCTCTGTTAGGTTAGAATAAATTTTTTTTTTTCACCAATTTGGACTTATTTAAAAGCTTTTACCAGATACCATTACCTAAGTATTGTACCTCATACAACCGTTTTCAGCACACTCAGGGGACATTATCAATTTTTACGTATGGCCTCCGCTTACGTTGCACCCCAATTACAATATAGTGTTTGGAGACTTTTAGGGATACCCTACATGCCTAAATGGATGATCTTGTAATCTTTTCTAATACCTTAGAAGTACATTCACATAAACTAGAGCTAGTGCTACAGAGACAAAGACAAATAATCTCAGAGTAAAATATCTAAATGTGAGTTTTTAAAAACCGAACATGTTTATCTAGGTTTTATGTGTCTAGTCAAGGTCTTAAAGTAGTCCATGGTATGGTGTCGGCTATTCATAACTTTCCGGTACCTATTAACGTAAAAGGGGGATACAGCACTTTGGCGCTGTAGTGGGTATTACAATCGTATGTAAATATGTAACTCTTCAATCATGACAGCTCCTTTAACAGATCTTACGAAGAAGAGCGTAGATTTATTATGGTCTGAAAAGCATCAACAGGCGTTCGATATCTTAAAAGCGAAAATGCAGCTCACCTAACTTTAAAAATCCCTGATTTAAATAAGGAATTTTTTTTTTATTGCAACAGACGCCTCAGACCAAGGGGTAAGAGGGATACTACTTCAGTAATATGATAAACAGTTCTTCCCTATAGCTTTTTATTCACGTAAACTAAAGCCCTCTGAAAGTAAATATGCAGTAATAGGCAAGGAAGGGCTAGGTATCTTTAACACTAGTACATTTTAAGTTCATAATCTATGGCTATCCTGATAAAGTCCTTACTGAACATGAGTCCTTTACCGAGTTTTTCGAAGGCTTTAATCACAGTCCAAAAGGAACTCGGTGACAAATGATCATTCAGGTTATTGGAGCCAAGATAAGATATCTACCTGGGAAAGCAAATATCATAGCTGACGCATTATCCCGCAATCCCGCACCATACAGCAAAGAACCATTAATTGGACTAAAAGATATAGAAACATCCGTGCCTATTGTTAAAACCGTATCTAAACAAGAAAATTCTTTAACCCAAGAGATCGCGAGCATTGAATATCTGGGTTGGAGCGCAGAACTGTTACAAACTGAACAAAGCAAGTGTCAACAGTGATAAGCAAAACAATAAACACCAAACAATAAACACTTCGAACGGAAACAAGGTCAGCAGCTAAGCAAAACAATAAACACCAAACAATAAACACTTCGAGCAGAAACCCTAAAGCAAAAGTATATTTGAAGTATGTGTATCAGAATAATGTAATCAAATGTAATATTATATGTAGGTCCGTGACGAGGAAAACCCGAAGAACACAGCAGAGGACTAACGACCAGGTAGTAGTAATAATCTCTCTCATACCAATCGTCATAAACTGGTTGCATTCCGTCATCCAGGGTTCCCTCCTATGTCACAGAAAGCCAAATCACTGTTTTACTGGGCTACAATGTTTACAGATATAAAAAGCACATAACTGGTTGTAACACGTGTCATGAAAACAAGGGACACACTAAGACACCTGTCAGTTAAGGGCCTATCCTGTGCCAAAAAACCAAATCATCCTTGAAAGAATATACTTAGAATTATTAACAGAGTTACGAGTCTGACAGAGGGAATAAACACTTCTTAGTGTTTAATAGTTCCTTGACACGTTATATAGAATTAAGAGCACTAAAAACAAACACCGCAATTGAGTGCGTTAGGAATATTTATGAGTGCTAAATCAGTGAAACGGAATTCAACACATGATAATCCGACTCGGGGTGGTGTAAATCAATAATAATCTCCTTAACACGTTGTGTGAATTCCTTTCCATTAAGAAAACCAATAATATATTTTATCACCCAGAGTCAATCGGTTTGGTAGAATACCGGATAATTAAATAGGAAGTGTCAATGTCTTACGAGTTACAACTCGTGATATTGGATCCGAACTGGATTATAGCGGTTCTCGCGGTTTTAAATACCTTCATCATTTATATCTTGTATCTATAGAATTGATGCCGCAAGTACCTATACAGTACGCCGCTAGAACTTTTCCACATATTCAAGGCAACCATTAATTTATCAAATATATATAAAAAAATATAAAAAAATAAATAAATAAATATAAAAAAATAAAATAAATATGGATACAAGTGGAGTCAATATAATACACTCCGTAAGAAGTCGGAAGGGTTACAAATTATAATAAAAAAGGAATCACGATAAAATCAATAAGCAAAACGTAACCATAGATAATTAAAATATCCAAATATATATGCGTAAAGATTTGACTCTAACTTAAAAAAACGCTTTAGTAATAACAAATAAGCTAAAAGTTCAAACACATATCAAAACCTACTGACATATTGTCTGTCCCGGTGATTTATATTCGTAGTCAATGTAAAAAACAAAAAAAAAAAAAATAATAATAATAATAATAATAATAAATAAATAAATAAATACAATAAAATAAAAAAAAGAGATTTTAAAGTCAGGAAGTCTAGAAGTGAAAATCTTATCTATGGAATAATCCTATATGAATCTTATACAGGGTTATAATATATATAGAATTTGTATGGAAACCTTTTTCATATAGTTTGAATAAGGAATATTTAATTTAACATAATCATGCAGTTTTCCAACATGAAACTAATATATTGTTCAATTTTGGTACTGTTTTTTTTTCAGACATTCTTCTCATGTGGGTCGAGTATTAAAAAACAAAAAATTTATCCTAAAGTCGTATTTATTACAGCAAGTAACGTAACTCTTAGCTGGCTGAGAGCAATCTCCTGCCAAGTGACGACGTCATCATTGCCGTATCAGCATTTGTTCCTTTTAACCTTAATAATCTGCTTACACAGGCTTCATCTGTGTGTCGTCTCTGCTTGCAAAAG
Source organism: Macrobrachium nipponense (assembly GCF_015104395.2). NCBI lineage: Eukaryota > Metazoa > Arthropoda > Malacostraca > Decapoda > Palaemonidae > Macrobrachium > Macrobrachium nipponense. Next base: position 10,892,461 of record NC_061102.1, read on the forward strand.
CAGATTGACTGGAGAAAGGAATGCTTAGCCCGAACTTCTCATGGGCAAGGCAGACGTTAGGTACAAGTGTCTATCGGTATGCGCAATGCAACTTGCAATCATTTTAAAATAATAACAAACAAATAAGGAAATAGAATTTCTATAACATCAAAATGATTAATTTTTTCTGAACCTCATAGACATTTAGAAGTATCACGATATGGATATGGATTATTTACTTGCAACATTAGCTTATTACAATCCAGGTAAATCACATTCATGGGAAAATGTTACATTTTCTTGAAAACCCAAAGTTCATATAGAAATTAGTTACATAGTGGGTTTTTCGTTGCATCTCCTACCTATTATAATAATTTTAAAAGTTAACCTCAGAGGATGCGCACGAGAAAATTTAATATGAAACTTTTGTTAGGGCACATAGAATCATGATTAATCTTCTCTTTGACTCTTATGTTGCCTGGCAATCTTACAATTAGCTCCTTTTGTTTTCCACTTCTTTGTCTAGTAACTTACTACCAGTAATATCGAATTTTCTTGAGATTCGTAATGATATCTATTTATTTTTTTATAATTATGGATAATTTTTACAAGTCATCATAAACCTGGATAGGTTCACTCATTGTTAATGCCATGGATAAAAAAGTTTGTACAGCGACTCTTTTTGAATTCCAAAATATCGGCGAATTCATGTGGGTTAAGTCTGGTCTAAATGGCTCTCTTCCCTCCCCTGTTATTTGGATGTCGTCTGAATTTACTTTGCCCTTGTGACAAGTATAATTTCACTTGCAGGCTGATTAATGGAACCTGGTTACAGTATCCTGCAGTACGAGAGTTTCACATCGCAACTTCAAAAATCGTTCGTCGCAGCGGACGACTACAGTCAAGTAACAACCGCCTACAATGTGAAAGGAATTTCATGGACTTCTTCGACCGACACCGTATCTCGTCGTTAATCTCGTTTTAATGCGGAATGCTCCGGCGGCTGTCGGAATCGACCTACGAAAGGGACATACTTCCGACAATTACGACCCGAAGGATATTCAAACTCTACTTTGCTGGCGAAGGACTCGTGCTGGGGGATGTTTTTTTTTTATTCATCGCGAACGTAATCGTGTAGCTTAGGATGCAGAGAATAAGTATGAGCGCAAAAAATAGAACGTTGGACCCGCCCAGGCAAATTTTCCCCTGTTTTAACCCTGTGAAAATAGGCCCGGCCTTTCATTGGGCTATAGGTGGTTGTCTGGAACTGTGTAATGGACGAAAAGTTGTTCGAACGCTAGTTAAAAGTGAAGTAGTATAACCTCGGTCATGTATCCTATATATTAGAAAGTATCATGTATCCTATATATAAATGATCATAAATAACAGAATCGAAATATATTTTTTGCGTGTACGCACTAGGAATCTATATATAAATGATCATAAATAACGGAATCGAAATATATCTTTGCGTGTACGCAATAGGAATCTATTTAAAGTGCACATATATTAATCAAATTTTATGAATCCATATACATATGTATAAACAAATCAGGTAGCCTAGAATCAATCTGTTACCTTTTATCTTACCAATATCTGCAGTTATATGAGTTAGTATATTGATTAATGTATCAGATATATACATTTAGCATAAAACAAAAATCAACGAATCAATCAGCATAAACATTAATAATTTTATCAATTCATATATGGAAATTTTTTATCAGTTTTTAAAATATGATTTTTATCATGTAATCTTCATTCTATGCAATTATCTAGAGTACATTAGTATTTTGTTCTGTAGCATAGTATCTTAATGAGATGAAGCGAAAAAACTGTATCAATTATATATCACGTGATCACCTATTATTTACCAATATCATTGTTTTTATTTTATTTTAGTTTTTTACTTGAATCAATTCATGTACACCATGAATTTTTATTTACTAATATATATATATAAATATTCACATAGTGTCTGTATCATCATCCTATAAAGTCAAATGCAAGTCAAGTTTGAGTAATATTCAGTAGCTGGTTTTGGTAGCTGACCGAGCTAATGTAAGTGTTTAATAATAAAAAATAAAATGGAATGTTAGTCCATATATATAAAGATTGCTTGCAGGAATGTGATCAGGACTAGAGACGCTAAAGATGACGTATACAATAAGTTATGTAGGCTAAAGAGTAACATGCCGTCACCTGTAGTCATTCAATTGTTTATAAACATTAGTCCAAGCTCCCTGCTTGAGACAACTACCCCGACCTATAATTCAAACGGCCTACGTGATCTGTAGCGTGTCTCATTTGATTGTGTGTTCGTATGAAACTATGTCATTTGTATGTATCATATAGTTCGAACTACTGTCTGTTCCTTCATAACTTGTAACAGAGATGTAGACAGGCAGAACGAGTTAGCTATCGTCATTAGAAGACCTGTACCTCTTTACCTAAGCTTTATCATGTAGAGGAATAGGATTAGCCATCATCATTGGCAGAAGCGATCAAGCTATCGTTATTAGAAAGATTGTACAATCATATCTGATCTTCACCATGTAAAACTTCAGAAGAATATATAATTTTTATACTTAGTGTTTCTACAAGACTCCTCACCATGAGTTTTTAACACAT
>NC_061102.1:10900070-10902570 GCF_015104395.2 Macrobrachium nipponense
GAAAGAATTTCTATTAGGGTCATCAAATTTGCCCGTACCGAGATTCTTCAGGGCGGGAGTCGTGAGACAAGCAACTCAGTCTAGTTCATGAGTGAGTGTTGCTAGGGGTCATCTCACCGGTCGCGTTTGTATTGTGCCAACGAGATTTACGTATTTTACGAAAAATTTCGAGTTCCTTTTATTTTTTCCCAATTAGGAGTGGTGAGTGTTAAACTATTGTTTTGGAAGGAGTGGGTTTTTTGTTTAAAATATTTCAGGGTTATGGGAATTGGTTCAAGAGGTCAATAATTTTTCTGTCTTTGCTCCATAGTGATGTGTTTTCTTTATTTGCACGTGTTTATAATAGACGTATGCATTCGTCTTTGTTTAAAACATAGGAGTGTATTTTTCTATGCATGTGAACTGTGCTTGGATAATCATATCTGGCTTAGAGACAGCGGCCACAATTTTAGGGGCTCAGCACATTTCTGCAGAGAGGCGCCTTGCATTGCGAGGGTATTGGTATCCCTCGGGGCGGTAGTTGCATGTGTACCACTGGCCTCACTCGAGAGATAGTGCAGGGATGGGCACTAGTGTATACCTTGGGAAGGGGTCCTCAGACACTGTTTCAAGGGGAGATGGGGGATAACTGCTGTATGCCTCGGGCTGTTCTCGCCGCTTTACTGAGGGGTTGTTCTCAGGGCGGGAGAAATTTTTTTTTTTCTCAGTGTGGGTGAACTCCCCCTTTTCCTTTTTCTTTCTTAGTGTTGGGGATGGATTTGGCCTTGACATTGAATGCTAAGATATCAGCTGATTGATTAGTTGATGAAGTGAAATGCCCGTGGAGTCTTTTTTTTAGAAAAGAGATTTTTCTTTTCCGTGAATGCAGGGAAAAGTAGTTAACATGCACGGGATGTGTTATATGTTTCGTTGTGCCTTGAAAGACACAAATATAAGGGGGATACACAGATTATTTTTTTTTTATTGTGTTGGAGAGATTACTTTGAAATGCCGATGATTGGTGTTGTATCTGTGTTGTGTGGCAATGGTGTTATGTCATGGGGTTGCATGTGGAAATGGTGGTATACTGTAAGATTAAGCATTACTGTTGTATGCTATTTTGAATTTCACCCTTACTTGAGATTTTTGCAAGAGAATTATTGCTATGAAGAGTTATTATTATTATTAATAATTGTTATACTTGAGATGTGTCACGGGAGGTTTGCTTAAGTATAATTATCATTACGGGAGAATTGTTTTACGAGAGTTTTGAGATATTTCATGGGAGATTAGTTGATAATTATTACAGATAATTATTCAAGGAGAATTATTACAATGAATTAATGGGAGAAGTCTTGTCTTAGTTATTTGTTAAGTTTTTGTAACTTTGGAGAATATTTCAGTGATTCACGGGGATGAGTTTTGCTGAATCTTGATGAATCTGATTGAATCTTGGTGAATTGTGATGAAACTTGCTGAACTTTTGCTGAACTTTTGCTGAATTTTGTGCTGAATTTTTGGAGAATGGACAAGCATTAACATTGGTGATATTTTTTGTACTGATACTGATGATTTTGTGATAATGATATTTCTGATACTGATTTTTTATATACTAATACGTGGGCGTTTTAATGCTGTCAAGGGAGGTGAAATCTTTTTTGAATTTGGGAGGAACTAACAACACATTATTTTAGTTTTTTTTTTCTTTTTTTATGAGTTCAGCAGATAATTGCTTGACATCTAGTGAGTTACGGGAGATAGTTAACAGTGCCCTTGATTTTTCTTTTCTCTTTTTTTGGAAATTAGCCATCGCTGACACAATTTTTTTTACCAAGGGTGAATTTGAATTTATTTTTTCTCTCCAGTTAGTGTGGATATTTTTTAATGTCTCAGTTCATGACTTAGAGTCATTTAAGAGAAAGTGTTTGTGTTTTAGCTATTTGATGCTATAGAGAAATATATGGGAGAATTTCTTGCATGTTTTGAATGCATACGTAATGGCACTACATTTTTTCTCTGGATATTTGTGTTCCAGAAATTGTGAGTTTTCTTGCACAATACCCTTGTTGTATTTGTGACAACTTTGTGAGAGATAGGAAACTTGGTTAAGTTTTCTAATGACTTAGGTCGTAGTGCATATGGAGAAGTCTTGGCTAAGACACTGTGATTTTGGAGTTCTGTTATAATGACTTGTGGCACGTTGGTGGTTTTTTCTATAATTTTCTAGACAGTTTTATATGCCGAGTCTTTGCCCTTTTTTAGCAGTTATGCTAAATGAAGAGAGTTTTTATAGTTTTTACTATAACATTGAGTTATTCTTTGGAGAATTGGAGTTAGAATTGAGATATAATTGAGATATATTATTTTGGAGAGATAATTGGAGGTATATATTATTTTGGAGTTATATTTGAGATATAATATATGGGAGATATTTTTTTGGCCATTTTTGATATTTGCCAATAGTGGTATGAGCTATGTTTAGTTCAATTATTTTGCAGCCATCTTTGTTGCAAAATGGAGA
>NC_061102.1:10912570-10927570 GCF_015104395.2 Macrobrachium nipponense
AGAACGGAGGTACAGTAAAAGAAATAAAAAGAGGTTGCAGCTAGGGGCCGGAGGGCCGCTCCAAAGAACGTTATAAGTAAGTCTGACGAGCTCTACATTTATCTATCCATTTACCTCCCCAACAAAGCCCGGAAAAAATCCCTCCACCTGTTCATGGGATTTTCGGTGATGGGTCAAATCAAACATTCGAATAAATAATACTCCGTCGAACTGATGCAGAAAACAAAAATATATAACGTGTCCTCTAGCTGAAAAGAGGAATGCTCGCTGATAGGACGAAATCTAATTATAACTTGTACGAAATCGTGTGTGACGCCAGGAGGGTAACGCACTGAAAAATGAACGATGAATTGCAATTGAATTTCCTCTCTCTCTCTCTATGTATATATATATATATATAGATATATATATATATATATATATATATATATATATATATATATATTCATCTTTCTTTTAATCCCCTGATATAAGTTGGCTTAGTCATAAGCCAAAAACTCTCTCTCTCATAACCTTTCCCCTTCCTTCACACCAAACAAATAAATATGCTATTTCATGCACGTGAAAACAATTCTAATAAAAAATTTTGCCCTCTCTCGCTTTTCGTGATAGCAATTTCTCTGCAGTTATTCTCAACACTTATAGGTCTAGGCCTAACTCCTACTTTGTCAGTCTTAACCAGTGAACATGGTTTATTTTGCATGAGGGACCGAATGGTAGCTATAACATTCTGAACATGCACTTTAAGTGCTTGAATTATCCATATAAACCTATGGTTCATTCAGCTATTGAAACAAGACCACCATCTCGGTGGTCTTGATTGAAAACGGTCCTCTCTCTCTCTCACGAAAACATCTGCCCCTTCCTTGGCCCGACAAATAATAGGCCCATTTCATGCACATGAAAACAATTTCAATAAAATCTACGTGTCTCGTGTTCATTATTCTCTGTTTTTTTTTTCATCTGTCCATCCGCCTGTGGTTTTTGTATGGTAACACTGCGTCCAGGGCTTTAGATAGTTACATTCAGCTTACATTTAACAATAATAACAAAATCCTACTTCGAATATTAACGGTGTAATTCGCATACAGTAAATTATTAAAACACTTTTCAGTTGCAATTGTACATCCAGATATCCTTTTATTTACTAAAACTTACACATAGAGTAACTATCTATAGCCCGGGACGCAGTGTTACCATACAAACACCACAGGCGGGTGGACAGATGGAAAAAAAGAGTATAGTATATCTATGTATCCTCCTTGTAGTTATGCTTAACTACACACACAGGTCTAGGCTAATTTCAACTCTACCTCAATTTACCAGACAAACGTGGTTTACTTGCATTAAGAATCGAACGGAAGATATATATATACATATATATATATATATATATATATATATATATATATATATATATATATATATGCACTATAACTGGCGGAAGTGTTCGTATAAGCCTAAAGTTAATATGTTTATCCACAATTTTAAATGTCCAACGTAGAGACTACACCAAACTAGAGTCGAGGTGTTACCTGGACAAACAGTGGCACTATCTTGCAGGGGTAAACGTTGGTTCGGTAGGACATCATCCTTCAATTTTCTTGCATTTGCAGGGCAATAGCTAAGCAATTCATGCCGGACGCTTCTTGCATAATCGCTTTCTTGAAAAGTGAACAGAACGCACTTGCGTTATCAGGTGTTTATATGGTCACTTCTGTAGATGTTCACCCACTTCCTCCTTCACGTCTCGGGAGCTTTAGGGGAAACAGCTGACCTTTTCACTTCACGTATTGTCCCTTCCTGCGTTACAGCATCCATAAATAGCACAGATCACTACAGCAGTAGTGTGTTACATTCCAAATACCTCAAGAAGTGTCGCAAATTCGTGAAAAAATGGTTGTCACATGCAAGGGAATAGAGGCAAAGGGGTGCACAGCAGCTACAGATGTCTCGTTATGTGACGTCATACTATCAAGACCACTGAGATAGAAGGCCTGTTCGATGTGACGTCATGACGTGATGACGTCGACCATGGTGGTCCGACTCTCCGAGGCGAGTGACTGGCGACTCACTCCCGACTCTCGATCTTCCTTCCCTTACATCACTTGGGCACGAGGTGTTTTCGACCGTGGTTCCATTGTTTTATTTATGAACTGGAAGTCTGGAAGATAAAACTTATATGGCATCATGAGGTAGCGAGCCATGGATATGTCTTGTGGGTATTATTACAGTTTCAACCATTATGGGAAATCTATTATATTGATATTTTTCCCGAGTAAAGCACGTGATAACAAAACACTTCTTCTCAATACAATATTGTCGCTAATGCATACTTACAGAGAAAAAAAAATATTAAGTTTTTACCTACCTCGAATTTTTCCTAAGTCGGGAGAGGTGTTTCCTCTACGGTAATGTTTACTTTTAATGAGCCCTCTAACTTACTTTCTTACGCAAACAAAAGCAGTTCCAGTTACTCTTTATTGGCTGAGAGGTGTGACATCGTTATGACGTCATGGGTTTCATAACCAATTACGAACGAGTTTAGTCGAAAACTAAGTTTCACTAGCATTTCAGCGGAGTAAAAAAGTTACCTGTCTAGTGTCCACTGGTATCCTTGTTTGACTGAATACTCGAATAATGAAGCAAAAAACGGCATTTTGTCTTCCTGTACCTATGGCAGAGGCAGTGGCTGGGCCTTCTGGCATTAATTTTGATAGACCTTCGATTTCCTACCGATTGTTTGCAGTGCAATGTGGTCGTCGGGTACCTGGCCACTTCCTACTTTAAGTTGCATGTCAGGGAACCTTGCAACGGCTTCACGTTTTCCTCAAAGCAGCAGCACATCTTTATCAACCAACAGTTTAAGGTAAGCTTCATTAATTTATAGAGTAGCCTATATTATAATGGTGGTAGTATAACGTTGTATACAGCAGTACCATCACTTTGGATTTGGTTTGATGGATGTTAGGTAGTGGCCTTAAGGGGCCCCCCCCGCTAGGCCTAGGTAGGGGTACAGGGCCCTAGGTAAGGTTAGGTGGTTGTATTAGGTTCGGTAGTGCCCCAAAAATCACTGTGGCCTTAAGGGGGGGTTAAGGGGGTCGCAGGGGGGCGGGGCCCCCCTCGCTAGGCCTAGGTAGGGGTACAGGGCCCTAGGTTAGGTTAGGTGGTTGTATTAGGTTCGGTAGTGCCCCGAAAATCCCTTTTCTCCTCCTCCCCCCCACCCAAAAACCCCGTTTCCCACTGGGATCCCCCATAATTGAAGTAGTAGGTTTATGCTTAGATTTTGTGTGTAAGAGTAACTCTTTAGTTTCTTTTTTATTCATTTCCTCATGTTTCTGTGCGATGTGCAACACCAATCTGGTGGTTTTTTGCCGTTTTTCGTCGTTAATACTTGAAAAGCGGGTGCGGCCTTCTCCTGGACATTTACTTTTTTCCGGAAAAACTAGTTTTTTTAACTCCAATTACACAGTAAATCTCTAAATCGGATGGTTTGCAGTCAAAATAAATGTTAAATCCGTTGGAACTACATTATTTCTGATGCAACAAATATATTTTTATTCCAGTTTTCCCATAATGGTTGAAACTGTAATTTTACCGTCTTGGGTACTTTTTTGGACGAACTTACTGTGGTAAGCAGATAAACTCTGCAATAAGTTCACAGCAACAGGTACTGCATATTTGACTTTTCTCTCTGGATGACCTTCGACTGTAATATAAATAGAGTCTACATTCTAGATAGAAGTTGTGCAAAAAAAACAAGGTCAGTACAATATAAAGAAAGAGTCGAATAGATATAGGCTAGCCTAAGTCAAAGAACTCCCAGTGTAGCCTTTACCTACCAAACCCAGTGTAGGTGTCCAACTTAGATACTGCAAGTGCATAGAAAGCCCAGAAGAAATTTAAAGCATGCTGTAGCCCATAACTGTGTGATAGAACCTTAAGACAAGGTACTCAAGAGTTACATTAGCACAGACATATTATAAGTTATTGTCTAGTTTCCATTGACAATAGTCAAAAGCATGGGACAAACCTTTTGGGCCTAGATGGATTAAGGTGAAAAAAAGTAGACTGGCATAGTATTCTAAGGGTTACAGGTTCAAAGCAGGAGCCTACATTAGAAATTTCACTAACCTAACCTAACCTATCCTCATTGCATACTAGGTTTCACTGCTCAGATATACATGTAAAAATATTAAAAGACTATCTTTCTTCTTCCACAGGTAAAACTTCAGTACAGATTAATGAAATACCATACTTATGTCACAATGCCCTACCTACAGTTAAGCCTAACTGTACAGCACATGCATTTTTCATGTCACTGAAGTACGTCACCTGAGAGATCTCAAGATTCCTACAGAGGTTCATGATACAAATATCATTAAGCAGATAATCAGTAACTCCAGAGAGCTGATACTGCTGAATGTATTTCTAATACTGCAATATATATTGCATTGCTGTTATAAAACTAGTTGTTTCATTTTTGGCAATAATTTTAGCTCTAGTTAATGACTGAATAAATTTGATTATTCATCAGAGCTGGTAATATTGTGTTTTTGTTATGCCTATAGTTGTTCCCCTCAAAGTTACTGTACCATCAGGAGAGTGTTTTTTTAAACAGGTCTGCCCAGCATCATAACAAAAGGACTCAAATTTTCTGATGTACATTAAGAGTAAATGTAAATCATTACTAACAATGACAAAATGGTGATACTGATGGTGGATGAGACTCATGTACTTAATACCAGGTGCATTTTACTTTGTTGAACAGGTAAAGTCTAAATTCAAGTAAGTTGCACAAATTCCCAATTAAAGCATAAAAGCTGATGATCTGCACTGCACACTGAAGAAAGTAATTATAGGCTTAGAAAAAAAATCATTTTTACAGTTTTTCATTGTAACTTCATAATACTATCATTGGGAAAGCTATGTCCTATTTTCCCAGGATTCCACAGCTGTCTATAGTGTATCCTCACCCATTTCAGAGTAACATGCCCTTTTTCGTATATGTTTCAGTAAAAATTATTTAAATATAGGAATATTGGCTTGGCTAGAAATTTATAAATAAAACAATGAAGTTGCCTCAGTTCTCCTTGATGTCAAAAATTTGGAAAACGAAATTCATTATGCACCATTCAGCCCTTTGAAAAACTTCATGCTATAGTTTTTACTCTATGAACATTCATAAAAACTATAATTAAAAGCATTATCTCCCTACACCTTTGAGAAACAAAATGTTCATTTAGTTTTACAAATATTCAATGAATATATCGTTCAAGCTTGACTAACTATTGGAAAAAAATCACTCCCTTTTTTATTCAGAATGCAAATGTCAAAATTTTACATTTGGTCGACAATCGTGAATTTAAATGTCAAAGGGTAAATAATAGATAAGCTGCTCAATAAGTAATGAAGGTTATAGTACAGAAAAACAGAAAAATTAACAACATGGGTTTCTATTAACGTTTCATTGAATAATTGTTGTTCAAGAAAATAACTATTGTAGCCAAAGAAAAAGTTAGAAAATTTAAATACCAAATAATGGCTGCAGATGTAAGAGAGAATTATTTTATTCACATATAGTAGAACGAACCATGTTTTTTGTGATTTAAACCCATGCACTGCCGTTTGTTCTTTGGTAGACACTGTATAGTGACTAAACAAATTGTTTTGGTTCAGCATTTTATATTAATCTTATAACTTGTTTCGAGTAAGTATTATTTGGTGTACACTCATTAATGTAGACGAGAAAATAAGTAAATTAATAACTGGCAGACCAAAAATGATAGATTTTGGCGAGGGTTTGTTTACATTTCTTTTGTCTGGCAGCGTAGTCCGTGCTAGCAGCTCGGACCACCCATGCTTACGTCACAAAACATAGGACAGGCCTTCTATCTCGGTGGTCTTGATCAAGATGGAATAAGATAAGGTGAGTTACCTAGAGGTCCCGTTTTCAAGGCTCATGCGCATGACGTCACTTGGAGAGTTCAGCCAGGCGACACATAGGCGGGAAATATCCCGCATTTTTTCACATGTTTATGGTTTCATTTGCGAGGACAGATTCATCATGGTAATATGTGCCATATACGGGTGCTCCAATTCTTATAAGACCAATATATCTGATAGAAGTGGAAAAATTAGATTTTACCGTTTCTCAAAAGATGCAGAACTATGTAAGAAGTGGGTGGATATATGCAAAAGAAGGTTAGGATTGGTATCAATTGCCCAAAAAAACTGCACAAATTTGTTCGTTACATTTCCAACCCAATGATTTTGCCAGAAACCTTAGGCACGAATTGCTCAATTATTGCCCTAAAACTGCCCTAAATCTAAAATAAGGTGCCATACCGACACAAAATCTTTATAATAATGTTACTGTTGCTTCAGGTAAGCCTATCACTAATATCTCGTCACTTTAGCTTGGTTTACTAGGCATATGAATGTTTCATGTACCATTTTGGTCAACTACGCGAACTGTATACGAATAGGCTCACTTAGAAAATTAAGAGATTATATGAATATATCAATTATATTTCTCATGCAAGTAAATCTTTAGCCATGATCGGAAGAATGTCTCTGAAGATCGGATGGCGCGAGAGAGAGAATTTTGCAAAAATGTTTTCGTGTGCTTAACTACTATTTCTGACCTTTAAATTATATTAAAAAGGTTTGGTTGCTTCGAAATACGTCCTGATACCATATTGATAAACTACGAAAAATGTATGTTTTATAAATATATATGTATATAATATAGTATATATATATATATATATATATATATATAACCAAGTTACTGAAGCATGTGCGTTTATATTTTCACCAAATCGAAATGCCAGTGCGATGAAAATGGATTTGACTTGATGAACTTGTGCATGAAATATGATATGGTAAAGAAAAGCAGAGATGCTTTCTCGAACAGTCGACGTCAAGTCGAAATACTTGATCAAATGATTGATTTTGCTAGTAATGCTAAAGTGAAAGACAAAATGTCTCCGTTCCAGAACGGCGTTATTATTTCATCTAAACCAGTACAAGGATTGTATAACATGTTGCATGAACTGTATGGATTAGAGTGCTTGTTGATAATTCGGCTATGTCAAGGCACAGTCGAACATCTCTTTTCGTTCATACGAGTAATTGGTCATTGTCATGATCATCGGTCACCTTTGGAATTTAAATATAGACTACGGTTATTTATAGTGGTTAGAGACAATAGTTTAACCAGTCAGGGTCTTAATGTTTGTAATAACGATGAAGCTGCATCTTGTGTCACTACAGAGTGCTTAAATGTAAGCGGTCCATCTCAAAGCTCAAATGTTGCTCCCAAAGATCTAGATTCCGAGTTATGTATCTCTGCGTGTCTCATGAAGCACCTTCTGCCTGTTAACAGTGAGACTGAGACTCAGGAAGATCAAGTAGAAAATTTAATAGAGATAGAACCTAAAGCACTGATAGGAAATGAGTCCTTAATTATTGGGAGGGTTCGTAGCGTTTAAATTTAGAAATAAGTATATATCATTAGGCTCAGCTGATGTAGATGAAACAGACGAGGACTGGATATCAATTATGTAAAGAGAAAGGTATTATATAGGCCGCCTAATCATTTTAGAAAAAATCTATAAGCAATGGAAGATTTATTCAAAATTTTCCAGGGTGATGCTCTAAAACCAGGAGTCGGAGTAGTTTCAAATCTTACTGATATATTCAAGGCCGCCAATATTGATGTTCCGGACGAGTTCATGAGTATTTTTATGAGATGTAGGCTTCATTTTAGAATAAAAATATTAAACTCTAAGAAGGAAGAATATCGTAGCAAAGGTGTGAAAAAGATAAAAAAATGATGTTCAGTAATATTGAAAATTAATTTGATTGAAATGAGAGACAGAATGCAGAAATCCCATAGAAAAGGTATAATTAGATGAAAACAAATTGTTCAGTAATCTTGAAAAATCGCTTGATTGAAACGAGTGAGAGAGAGAGAGAGAGAGAGTTAACTGCAATGACATTTCCAATGAAATGTTAGGAATAAAGCTTATAGCATGCGTAAGTTTTTATTTCCATTGTTATTATATTCCCTATCATATGTATTTGTATTTTGGAAATATACCCGTAAAGACATTAATATTAGCCTACTTTCTTATAAGCAATGTTAGGAATCCAGAAAGAGGCATGAACAATAAGGCTGATGGTCCAGATCATAGCTAAAGGGCAGCGTCACACATGCACTCAGAAGTCTCCAGGTGACATCGCAGAGCACAGCTGAGCTCCCGGCACCATGCGCAGTAACTCACCTTATCTTATTCCATCTTGGTCTTGATACTATACGCGAGAGCGTACCATGACGGACACATCATGGATGAAGAGACCGCCAAGGGGACGGCATTGGATGATCCAATATATCAGTTATAAATAGCTAGTTTATTAGTTAGAGACTGGCACCGGCGGAAGTAGCAAGACATAGCATGTCTACACCCATTCTATGGCGCCAGGGACCGCTTATTTATATGATCAAGGATATGACAGTTTAGAATTCCCGAAAGACTCTCCCGTCAGCAAGTGGCAAGTAACTTGCATGATGGTCACCAAGGCCTTGACTCCATGTTACGAAGGGCCCGACACTCCTACTGGCCAGGTGTTTACCAATGAATTTTGTGGAAAAAAATAACCTTGAGTTTAAAAGAATATTGTCATTGCCAAATTCTTGGAGGAGAGATGTAGAGGTTTTTGTGTACGAGCTGTGGGCTATCTCTAGGCAGCAATGATGTTACTTTGCCGCCTCGATACTATTTTTTTTTGTACTTTGCCCTCATCCAGTGGCCATGTATTATTCTATTATGCGCTTACAGAATAAAGATATTCAACCACACAACTTGACACAAACTTCTTGAGAAATTCCGTTTCACTTCCACAGAGATGAATCGTCAGACATTAACTTGCCGTCTGGGAGAAGCTGGTAGTCAGGGCAGCCATCAGTTGGATTGTTTTACAGAGTCAAACCATTTGCCCTAAAACACTATTATCAAGAACATTTGATAAATCAGATATATAGATATGAAGAAAACTAACATTTGTTTTTATGTCAGAGGGTATTTCACGTATCTAATGCCTCGCAGGAAGTTATATATTTTCTTGGTATGTTGGCAATTCTCGTTCATCCCTCCCAAGGCAGCTATGTTTTTTTACCAAATGAAAGTCGTAGTTTCCAGCAAACATTTACAATGTGAGTCATGTGAATCCATTATTTAGAACCTGACAGTTTAAATGCATTACTGGAACTTAATCAGTTATATTGGAGATTTTTTCTCAACAGTTTATAAATATTTCGCCGAAGTCATTCAATAGTTCTTCTGTTGATTACATAAACGTCGAAAATTTATTATAATTAAATAAAAATAATCACTACAGTAATGAATTTCACGGTGTCAAGTTTGGTCGGGTTATCCGGTGTTATATTTCTACGAAACCCCCCTGCAGTTGAAGTAAGCTACTATGAGATTCAGGGCCTCTGTAACACGGTTTTTTCGCAATAACTTTTTATCTATGCATTTCATAAATATAACGCTTATTCAGAATACACATTATATCCACACATAAATTTTGACTGTATTCTGCATTACGTAGGTTGAATAAATTTGGTACTTACAATGTAAAAGTGACTTTTTTTTGAAGACGGGCCAACTTACTCAGAGAAAAGGTTTCGAACGCACTCGTTACGTAACTTATGCCAGCATTTCTTCCCTCCTTCTCGATGGATGATTGGCTATACGTAACAAAGGCTATACCTCTGGCAACAATGACAAACAAATTTAAATACAACCAAAGTAGCACACCTTTATGAACTCTGAACCTCTCCACTGATAATTGTCATAATGAACAAACCAACAAAATATGTTAATAAATACAAAAACACTTTGATTATTAGTCTAACTCCCAAAATAAGTTTCCTAAGAAATTACAGTCTGCTTTATAGGTCTCAATCAGATTGACAAGATGTAGGGAATAGGTGGTAATTTTCAAAAACAGTAAACAAGCTTGATTTGATAACTGCTATATCCAATGTCATGCAATTTTTATTTGTTGGCTATCTACCTATTTACTGAAAAAAAAAATAGCCGGTACCTTCACCAATAATTATCGTCAGAATGATAACTTCATGAGGCTCCACCCACTTTGGCCTCGTTATAATTCAGGATAACACTGAAGACTATCATGGGCATTGTTGGATTAGAAAATCTAACTTCTGGCTATAAAAACTCATTTCTCGAGTAGTTGTAAGAAGTGCTAAATGATCCTCAAGGATCCCAGCAGTTGGCCTAAACGTTTAATTCAAGTATATTACTGCTATACTGTTGCGGCACTACTACTACAGTAGTATTACTACGCTAGCACAGATACCCCACCCACATCTATGTATCGTTCCGCCATTCATAAAGTCTTTGGGTTTCAGAGGCGATGGAACAAGGTGAATGGGTTTCTGTCTAGTGGATGGGCGGCGCTACATTACGTCAAAAGGTGTTTACTTTGCTTACGTAATGAATGTTTTTCGACTCTTGGCTCGTCATCATTGGCCATGGCGTCGGCTAGAGCATTTTTACTCTATAAAAATTAAAACTATCGGGTTTAGGTTATTGATAATGCGGACAAAATTTGTGTGTGGTTGTAAAATATACATATGTCAACTTTCAGCTACATCCGATGCTTTGACAAAGAGCAAAGTCCAAAAAACCGTGTTACAGAGGCCCTGAATCTCATAGTAGTGGACAGCGCTTTGGTTTGTTAATATGTATTATTTTAAGTCACTGATGAAACTTAGGAGCGAAAAAAAAAACTTTATTCATTGAAAGTCTTGCACATGTTGCAATTTCCACAGTGAGCTTGGAAATGTTGCATTTTGCACTGTCAGTCATTATTAAAACCCCCAATTATCCTAACAGGTAATTAGTAGTTGTGAAGCCTCCAATTGACATCTCCGATAAAAGATATGTTAAGTTTATAATATCATTATGAAGATCGTGGATCATTTTGTCTGCCCATTTTATTTGTTTATTTATTTATTTTTACCATGCATAGCCTAAATAGACGAACATCTTTTTTTTTAATTGGTGTTGGCCTACGTAAGCGATCCTGCTTGTCAAATCTTAATATCAAATTCTTATATTTTGAGTCAATGACAGGCCATAGACCTACACGGCAATGTCTGGTATTTTGAGGTAGTGAAGGGCATAGGCATACACGTCAGTCTGACATTTTGAGGCAGTGACAGGGCATAGGCCTACACGTCAATTTGTTATATTGTGAGTCAATGACAGGTCGTGATGGCATAGGCCTACACGTCATTGTCTGACATTTTGAGGCAGTATTTTGATGCTATGACAGTTCATAGGCCTATCTTTTCTTTTTAGGCAATGACAGGGCAAGGGCCTACACGTTAATTTCTTATATTTTGTGACAATAACAAAGCCTAGGCCTATACCTTACATTTTGAGACAATGATAGGATATAGGCCTACTCCTTATATTTTGAGGCAATGGCAGGGCATACGCCTACACGTCAATTTGATAAATTGAGGCAATGACATCAGATTCTTGTATTTTGAGGTAATGACGGTCATAGGCTTACACATCAATTTTTATATTTCGAGGCAATGACAGGTCATAGGCTTAAATATCAAATTCTTATATTTGGAGGCAATGGCAGTGCATAGGCCCATATATAAAATTTTTATATTTTAAGACTAACAGGGTATAGGTATACATTAATTTCTTATATTTTAAGGGAAATGACTGGGCATAGGCCTACACGTCAGTTTCTTATATATTGAGGCAATTATAGGGTATTGGCCTATACATCAATATCTGATATTTTGAGGCAATTACACAGTATAGGCCTACACGTTGATATCTTATATTTTGAAGCAATAACAGGGCATAGACCTACTTAACATTTTTTAGACAATAACAGTTTAGGCTTACATGTTAAATTTTTTGAAGGCAATGACAGGGCTTAGGCCTACACATCAATTTCATATATTTTGAGGCAATGACAGGTAATAAGCCTACAAATCAAATTCGTATATTTATTTTGAGGGGACAATGACAGGGCCCATAGTCCTATATATCAAGTCTTATTATTTTTGAGACAATGACAAGGGATAGGCCTAAACTTTAATCAGGTCTTAAATTAATTTTGAGACAATGACAAGGCATAGGCCTACACTTCAAAGTTTTATATATTAAGACAATGACAGGGCATATATTTTGTGCATCGATGGCCATAGTTAATGTAGCGCCAAATATACCACAGAGGATAAAAGTAAAATTTGTGGGCATGTAGCCGATGGCACACTTAAAATATTCTTAGAGCTGTCTCATCCCTACCTACACACAACTATCGAACTGCTCCCAATGAATTATATAGACAAATATATTTACAAAATGGATAACAAATTATCATACAGTGATGATTATATGTAAGGCTTCTGTAGCATTTCTATGAAAACGAAGGCTATGGTAGAAAGACATTATAAGATACGTAACGAAATAAAAAAAATAAAAATAAATGATGGCTGAAAAAGACGTGTAGGAGATGATCCAAACGATACATTTAACAAAATAAACATAGCAGACTTTCGAGTTAAGTTTAGACACAACAACGAAACCAGCTCTCAAACACTTTCCAATTACAGGACGGGAAAAGGTGTAGCGATTTTAAAACCCCACCAAAAAAGGATTTATTTGTTTGTGGCACAAAATGTTTGAGTCGTTCCACGAAATCCCAATAAAATTCAGTCACTGGAAGAGGAGATCAAAAGCTTTTCCAGCAAGGAATGAGGGTGTAGAAGCAGCGAAGTATTACGAAATATTGACGTAATGTATTGGAAATGCATATCGCGTAAACATCTGATTTGAGTGGAACTCAAGTTTAAGAATAAAATGTTTTTCTTTTATATGGATGAGAATTCTCCTCTCTTTTTCTTTTGTGAAGGGATTCTTTTTTTTTACTATCGTAGTAATTACAAAGACTTAAATGGAACTCAAGGGCTAAGAATTAAATAAGGTTTTGTAAATAGATTTTTTAACGATTTTTTATACAATCGTAGTCACAGTGAATTTTTCCTTATTCCCGAGAATATTGGCTGAAGAGTAAAGGTAAAAGTACAGACTGTTTAAAGTAGATAAAAGGAAAGTCTCCAAAGAATGCCACTGGCTTTAGTATGTAATATATATATATATATATATATATATATATATATATATATATATATATATATATATATATATATATATATATATATAATATCATACATACATATATATGTTTGTGTGTAGATACTTACATAGATAATTCAGTATAATATTGCTTTAAGTCAACATCTATTATCTCCGTTTCACTTAGGTTAGGTAGACCACTTTGTATGTGCATAGTGTGTATGTGGTTGAAGGGGGGGGGTGGTGTTGCTTTTCCATCCCAGGAACTCAAGGCTTTGAAGCAATGTATTCAATTGCGGTTTCCATCCGTCATTCCTAGGCTCAGCGGGTAGGTATGTGGCGGAATGAGAGAGTGAGAGAGAGAGGGTGGAATGTGATAGAGGGATTGAGGAGATGTACGGATGACAGCAATTAGACTCATGTTTAGCCAAGGCTGCTACAGTGAGGCTCTATATATATATATATATATATATATATATATATATATATATATATTTATATATATATATATATATATATATTAAAGCAGAAAGCGAGACAGAGAGAGAGAGAGAGAGTCTCAAGGTCCGAAGCTTTATTATATTAGAGCCAGTCACGCTATAGCCCCATTTCCTCACGTTGGAGAAGTGGCTCTATTTCCTCCTGACGTATCCCATCTCCTCACCAAAGAGTCTAGAAGAGCGTTTTCACTTCATTCTCCCCTCATCTTTTTTTCACTTCTTTTTCAACTCATTTTCCTCGCAGCCTTTGGGTTTCCCTGAGTGTGGGTGTTTGTCTGTACGTGGCAAATGTTCTTTGATAAACCTTCTTGCAGTATACATTGTAAACTTAATTAGATTATAATATATATATATATATATATATATATATATATATATATATATATATATATATATATATATATACGTACACACACACACACACACACACATATATATATATATATATATATATATATATATATATATATATATATAACTAGATTATGATATATAATAAATTACCTGGGTATTACATTTGTAGTGGAAAATCAAGAGTTTGAGAAATTCATTTCGAGTGGCTGTTATATTTACATATTTTTGTGTGTATCCTAGAAAGAGAGAGAGAGAGAGCCTTACAAATGCAAAAGAAACGTACTGTTCCATTGCTTCAGATTTATTAAATTGATTTGTATTCATTTTTTCCAGCAGAAACCGTTTGCTGCCTAAGCTAGCTGTCTTTGCAGAAATATGAAAACGGCAGATGATCTTGTGGACTGACAGCAATGATTACCTCTGGAAAGGTAAGTTAATCATTTTAACTAGACCTAGGTTAATTATTTTATTTATTAGTCTATTTTTAGAGATTAGGGAGTTGCAGTGTTGATTACCGTTAGAAACACAAGGTGATTATTTTGTTTATTTACGATTTTATGTCAGGTAGTTGCAGTGTTAATTACTTTTAGAAAGATAAGTTGATTATTTTATTTATTTGTTTTCGATTACTTTGGGAGTTGCAATGCCCATTCCTTTAGAAAGACATGTTAATTATTCATTTAATTATGTTCGGTTCCTTGGAGAGTTGCAGCATTAATTACCCCTACATAGACAAGTTAATTATTTTTGATGATGACTTGCGGAGTGCCACTGCCAATTGCTTTCGTGAAAGTTAATATTTTCATCGATTTATAGATTATTTTCGAAAACTTACGTAGTTGCAATGTTTACCCAAAGCCAGATTTACCTTTTCTTTTTTCATATCTTTTTTCGGATTTTCTCTTTTCTCTTCACACAGACATCACTGCAATATATTT
>NC_061102.1:10932570-10937570 GCF_015104395.2 Macrobrachium nipponense
TTTTATCCTCCGATAAAATAAAAAAAAAAAAAACATTCGGATTAGCCTTGGTAAGGAATGCATTTTCTGTGGTAAAATATTCGCACCGATGCATTTATGCATGCCCGATCTTTATGTGGGCTTATGTGGCCTCATTCAGATACATATGCAAGCTCTCTCTCTCTCTCCTCTCTCTCTCTCTCTCTCTCTCTCTCTCTCTCTCTCTCTCTGATATGTCGCCCTCTGGTATAGAAATGGTTGGGGTCTCATCTATCCTATGCCATCTCCCCAATATCTGTAGGTAATTCATTACAGAGATATAGAAGAAAAAATACATATTTCATACAGATGTATAGGAATTGAAATATAAGATTTGGCTAAATTAGGAATTGAAATATAAGAATTTGGGCTAAATTAAGAATTGAATATAAGATTTGGGCTAAATTAGGAATTGGAATTAAAGATTTAGGCCAATGGCCAACGCGGTGGGACCTATGAGGGTCATTTTGCCCTGAAAGGGAAATTGAGGGTCGAGGAAAGTAAGATAAAAAGAAAGAGAGTATGAAAGGAGACACAGCAAAAGGAATGAAAGGGGGTTGTAGCAGCTGTAGGGCCAAAGGGATGCTGCAAAGAACCTCAAGTAATGCCTACAGTCCACCGCGTAAGGTGCACTAACCACCAAGGGGGCTCATGTTTTACAAGGAACTCATATGAGAAAAATATATTATCTATATATATATATATATATATAGGATATATATATATATATATATATATAATATAGTATATATGAGTCATTTCTTACAATTGGATAAATCGTTGTTAAATTACCTTCTCTACCATTCGTAGTTATTTTAGCTGAATCATCATCATCTTTCCCTTTGGGAAAAGTTAGCTAAATTTCCTCCAACTTATGACTTTTTTTTTAGTTTTTTTTCCTTTTTTTTCTTTGATGTGATCCGTGGAGGTTGGTTGGCTGGAGTTTGGCCAAAAAGGCCGTAATTGCGGAAATCACTGTCATTTTTCATTCTATTTCCCGAAAGAAACGAATCGGGTAGCGCTTATGACCGTCATTTTTGAAGGAAAAGGAAGTGTACTAATGAAGATGACATTTCCTCTTGTCAAAAAAAGAATTTCTGGTTTTTTTTATCCCATTCTTTTTGTTTATTTCCTTTGACTTTCTGCTCATCTTTCAAATGAACGCCATAATATTCTTTGAACGCTTGAATTCAGAGTCACTGGACCCTGTGGTCGCCATATTACATCTGAATAATTCTAATCTTCTTCTTCTTCTTCTTCTTCTTCTTCTTCTTCTTCTTCTTCTTCTTCTTCTTCTTCTTCTTCTTAATAATAATAATAATAATAATACACCATATTCTTTGGAAGCTTGAATTCCGAGTCACTGGACCCAGTGGTCGCCTATTACATCTGAATAAGTCTCATATATTCTTCAATAATAATAATAATAATAATAATAATAATAATAATAATAATAATAATAATAATAATAATAATAATAATAAATAATAATGGGCACAATTTTCCGTGTCGAAAATGGTGACAATGGTTGCAGGTCCACAATGCGATATTATTGTGGACCTGCAACCAATATTAATAATAATTATAATAATAGTGATAATAATAATAATAATAATAGTAATAATAATACACCATATTCTTTGGAAGCTTGAATTCGGGTCACTGGACCCTGTGGTCGCACTATTAACATCTGAATAGGTCTCATCTTCTTCTTCTTCTTCTTAATAATAATAATAATAATAATAATAATAATAATAATAATAATAATAATAATATAATAATAATGCACCATGTTCTTTTGGAAGCTTGAATTCCGAGTCACTGGTCCCTGTAGGCTTGTTCCATATGAATAGGGTTCATCTCGTGAATAATAATAATAATAATAATAATAATAATAATAATAATAATAATAATAATAATAATAATAATTAATAATAAAAATAATAATAATTCAATGTGTAAATGAAAAGCGGGTTCATACCATCATTCGATAATGGTATGCCACTGAACTACAAAGTGATAGATGTTTGTTCAAATAAAATTAGCTTAATATGCAAATCAGTTACACTAATATTCTACTACCAGATTAATTGTCTTTTTTCCATAGTTCAAATGACGTGAATTACGTACCCATTAGTGAAGGGTGAGCTATCCATCAGGTTCATTTTTATCTTTACGTTTATTCGTTTATTTATTTTTGTGTTTTTGGCGAAGAGCCGAGTGTTGCTTTTAACGGTAATGAAGGATAATGATATGGAATATCCCAGGGGAGAATTAATGCACAGTTTATGTAAAACAAGATGTTGCTCAGTTACTGTAAATTGTTGTTTTATTGCTTATGGGAATAATGTTTTGGTAATGCGCTTGTGTTTTAGAAGTGGACATATACAAACATACATAAGTTGGGACACAAAGACTCACATATTTTATGTATATATATAAGTATATATATATATATATATATATATATATATATATATATATATATATATATATATATATATATATTCGCTTATATAATGAAGTTACGTGCATCTACTGTGATATTTAAGTTGTAATATATATATATATATTATATATATATATAAGGATATATATATATATATATATATATATATATACGTATATATAAAAAAAAAATACATAAAATATGTGAGTCTTG
This sequence comes from Macrobrachium nipponense, assembly GCF_015104395.2. Classification (NCBI taxonomy): domain Eukaryota; kingdom Metazoa; phylum Arthropoda; class Malacostraca; order Decapoda; family Palaemonidae; genus Macrobrachium; species Macrobrachium nipponense. Next base: position 10,935,251 of record NC_061102.1, read on the forward strand.
TGCCCCAACTTATGTATGTTTGTATATGTCCACTTCTAAAACACAAGCGCATTACCAAACCATTATTCCCATAAGCAATAAAACAACAATTTACAATAACTGAGCAACATCTTGTTTACATATATATATATATAATATATATATATATATATATATATATATATATATATATATATATATATATATATAATAAATATATATATAAATATTCATATATATATATATATATGTATATATATATTTACATACATACATACAATCAGAGAATGGATCACAACCAAAAATATATAATGTGTAAACTATATTCCCCTATAATACATTTGCCAAAAACGTAATCTTTTCATCAACGTCAGGCAATATGAAATCTAACACAAGCAGGAGGGATTGCAAGCGAAAACTCATTACGGCTAACAATGCTCGCAACTGCATTATCATTTAAACCTTATTTCAGGTCACCTCAAATCTAAACGACTTTCAGGTAACCATAGTAGATGCGAGAAAGGGGTTTACAGGATGATACTATAGAATCGTGATCATTTTCGAAACTTCTCTTTTGGGAGGCTGTTCATCTTCTAGGGAGTACAAATGCATTTCGAATGGGCTGGAATTATTCAGTGGCAGAAATCGTCCCTCTTTGGGGAAAGTCTCGAGTAGGTTTTTTTTTTTTTTTTTTTTTTTTTTGTTTTTTTTTTTTTTTTTTTTTTTTTTTTTTTTTTTTTTTTAGTTATCTGCGTCGATGGTGATTTTATTTTGACTTCATATTTTATTTTAGGAGTGTCAAGTTTGCCTCTCTCTCTCTCTCTCTCTCTCTCTCTCCAGGATGTATTGTGAGTGTCCTCTCTCTCTCTTTTTCCAGGATCTATGATGAGCTCTCTCTCTCCTATCTCTCTCTCTCTCTCTCTCTCTCTCCTCCGTCAAGGATGTATAGTGAGAGACCCCCCACTTTCTCTCTCTCTCTCTCTCTGATCCTCTCTCTCTCTCTCTCTCTCGTCTCTCTCCGTCAAGGATGTATAGTGAGAGATTTTCTCTCTCTCTCTCTCTCTCCTCCTCTCGATCTCTCTCTCTCTCTCTCTTCATCCGTCAAGGATGTATAGTGAGTCCCCCCTTCCCCCCTTCTCTCTATCTCTCTCTCTTTTTCCAGGATCTATGATGAGTCTCTCTCTCTCTCTCTCTCTCTCTCTCTCTCTCTCTCTTATGGCTGAAAAGGAGGTCAGTGGACAAGATCACCGTCCGATGCAGATAACTCAAAAGTTAAAAAAAAGAAAAAAAAAAAAAAAATGTACATATGAGACTCGTCCAAAGAAATGGACTAAGTTTCGTTTCGTGTATCGCTGAAATATGTGAAAAGTGAAAAGTCTTGTAGTAAATCGAAGGCATATCAGAGCAAAGGGATGATCCCAGATTTTTTTCATCGTATCGCTCGTTTCCCTAATCAAAAGGAAGTATGCTTCCCGTGCGCGCACCACACACACACCACACACACACACCACACACATATGTATAGTACATTTACCACAGGAGCAGCCTAGGCCTACCTAACCCGTCTGTACAAAGATCACAAGACTCCACCGCGGCTCTGATATCATTCTTATGCTTCTATTGACTCTAGCAGAGGGAGGAGGAGACAGGAAGAAGGATAAAGGGATCTATTTAAAGTAACTTGAAGAGAGAGAGAGAGAGAGAGTTTATTTTTCTTCGTTTATGCAACATGGCTATTATAATTTCGTTGTTGGTAACTTTCGTTTAATTGGGCGCCTTGGTAAAAAGGTCTTATGAGTGTAATCATTCAGGAAAAGAGAGAGAGAGAGAGAGAGAGAGAGAGAGAGAGAGAGAGAGAGAGAAAAGAGAGCTGTATTCAAAACACTTTTATCTATCTGAAGCGAGAATTGGTATTTCGAAGCAAACACTGCATTAATTTTTGTGGTAATTATTATCGTTGTATATGAAATAGAAGAGGGAGATATATGAAACCTGTCCACACCTAGTATCTATCAACCATAACAGACCATGGCATAAATTACACAAAACCTCAGACATATGTTCAACCCCTGAATAGCAGGTCATTGAAACTATTCTGTGCTGGTCACCTCAATCAACTGCGATTGCTTAGCCAATTACGCCAGTTACGCAAACTGCAATTAATCCCTTACTAACTCGGCTCTCGTTTTGATGTAATGACGTGAGTGCTGTAATTTGTAATTTGTAATTACTCACCGAGAAAAAGAGGGAATTGAGTTCGAAAGAGGGATCACCATATACGTATGGTCGGGTGACGTGTTTAAAATGTCTAATGCTATAATATAATTATATATTTTAGAAA
>NC_061102.1:10942043-10944543 GCF_015104395.2 Macrobrachium nipponense
GAAGGCGTGAAACCAAACACTGAAAATAGAGCTCCCTAAATGCCTCCTCTTCTTCTTCTTCTTCTTCTTCTTCTTCTTCTTCTTCTTCTTCTTCTTCTTCCAGTTTTGTGAAAAGACCTGTCTTTCACAGCACAAGATGGCTGACCTGTTACGGTCGACTGGCACCTGTGTAACTCTATATCCTGTCCAAGGTGAGTGACACTCCATTTGGTGCCAGTGAGGTGGGGGGGGGGAGGCAAAGGGTCTTCTCCTACTTGTGGCCTAAGATAGTTTGGTGGACGGAAGATTAAATCAAATATTTATTGGGATGATTGGGGGATGCTGAGTGGTACACTAGGAAAAAAAATCAGATTCATTTTTTACCATCACATACACACACTTACACACGCCTCTCTTTCTCTCTCTCTCTCTCTCTTTATATATATGTGTATATATATATCTAGATATCTATATATGTATATAATATACATATATATATATATATATATATATATATATATATATATATATATATATATATATATGTATATATATATATATATATATATATATATATATATATATATATATATATATATATATATATATATATATATATATATATATATATATATATATATATATATATATATATATATATATATATAATATATATATATATATATATATATATATATATATATATATATATATATATACATATATATATATATATATATATATATATATATATATATATATATATATATATATATATATATATGGAGAAAGAGAGAAAGAATAATATATATTTATATATATGTATACAGAGAGAGAGAGAGAGAGAGAGAGAGAGAGAGAGAGAGATTTTCATTTTAAAAAAGAAAAAAAATGTAACTACACTGCATGTTCCATTATCCTTTGCATTATTTCTGAAGTACTGTCCGTCCTCGTTTCATTATTACATGTTATATATGTAAAAGGATGAGGGGAATGCCAAAAGGACACCGGAATACACGTTATCCTAAATTTCAGAAGCTCTCTGTTAGGTACTGGCGGAGACTTCTAAAAATGTTTTTTCCAGCTCGAAAACATGCAGTCCACATTTTCTGCTATTTTGCTATTTCCCGAAATGTTAGTTTGACTGTGATGTGTTGTGACATTTCACGGGAGAGGACGGCGGGCTCTCTCTCTCTCTCTCTCTCTCTCTGTCACGGGAGATTTGTTCTCTGTTTTCACATTTTCACAGTGGCAGTCAGTTAAAAACTCTTCTCTCTCTTTCATCATAGATTCTTTCTCTGTTGTCATAGAATCTCACAAATGAAATTTCTCTCTCTCTCTCTCTCTCTCTCTCTCTCTCTCTATCATCATCATCACCACCATAGATCCCTGCTTTGTTGTCACAAAATCTCTCAATTGAAAATTCTCTCTCTCTCTCTCTCTCTCTCTCTCTCTCTCTCTCTCTCATGGAAGATTCTCTCTCTGTTTTCACAGTGGCTGTCGGTTAGAATCTCCTCTCTCTCTCTCTCTCTCTCTCTCTCTCTCTCGTTAAATGTAATTACACATAACTTAATGAAGTAACAGGCTGTGGCAGCTTTTGTTATTTGATTGCCTAAAGTGTAATCCGGACAATAACGCCGCGGTTTATGCATTTCGAAAGGCTTTGATAATATAATTAAACGTAATTCCATATAAACAATGGCCACTGTATCAAAAGTAATTTGATAAACTACTTTGTCCATTTTAACAGATGATTTACTGCTGAATTCACTGCTAAATTTACTGCTTCATTTACTGCTGAATTCGCTGCTTTTGTTCCGAATGTTACGAGTGATTAGATAAGCAGGCTATTCTGCGCTCGTTTGAAAAGGGCATTTGTAGTTGGAAAAATAATTATTTATCACTGTATTTTCATAACAAATTTTGGCTGTATTATGCAATAGATCAAAATGTAATACGATAATAATATGTGGGTAGGATAATTATACAAGATAGTAATGTTACAGCGATAATACGCCGATAATATAATTTTATCAGACGGTATTACAAAAATCGTATTTAGATGATATAATTATTCAGAAAGTTTTAATATGAAATATTCGGATAATATGATTATAACAAATAGTAATAGAAAATAAATTACATCACAAAGTATTGAAAAAAATCATATGCGGGCCATTCAATTATCAGAATACATTACAAAAATAAATGCGGATAATTTCATTACATCTCAAAGTATTGTAATAAAAATGCCACGCAGATAATATAATTACATTAGAAAGTATTGTAAAAGTAGCATGAGAATGATGTAATTAAGTCAGAAAGTATTGTAAAAATAGTGAGGATAATACAATTAAACCAGAAAGTATTGTAAAAATAATGAGGATAATATAATTAAATCAGAATGTATAGTAAAAATACCATGGGGATAATATAATTACATTAGAAAGTATTGTAGAAATAGTGAGATAATATAATTACACCAGAAATAATTATAAAAATAATTATAATTACAGAAAGT
>NC_061102.1:10957043-10977043 GCF_015104395.2 Macrobrachium nipponense
TTGCATTACACTTTAAAGACACGCGAGGCTGTATACATTTGCGTGGAATCTGCATCGCTTATTAACCCAACTAAAACTTGGAGGGTGTATGAGTAAACTTGAGAAAATGGCAATTATAAGTTTCCAAGTAAATGGTCCTCATTACAAGTTTCGTCTTGGGTATTGTGGAAGGAAGGCTCTAGGGAATTGCTACTTAAATGTAAGAGAAAGGAATATGTTTTGTTCATGTATGTGTATGTGTATGTAATATAATATATATATATATATATATATATATATATATATATATATATATATATATATAGTGTGTGTGTGTATGTGTATGTATACATATAATTATGTATATGTATTATGCAATATATATATATATATATATATATATATATATATATATATATATATATATACGTTATATATATATAAAAAACCACGAGGAAAAATGAAACAATAGTACACAAGCACGACTTTCGACTCTCGTCCTTTACTTAGCAGGAGTCTGCTTAGTAAAGGACGAGAGTCGAAAGGCCTTGCAGTGGTATCCCATTGTTTCACTTTCTTTCGTGGCTTTTTACATTTATTTATATAATTCATCACGTTCCAATGTTAGTGATTCAGATACATACACACATACATACATACTACATACATACAATATATATATATATAGACAAAGATATATATATATATATCTATATATATATATATATATATATAGATATATATAGATATATATTATATATATATATAGATTATATTATCCTATATATCCGTATACATACATATATATGTGTATATATGTATATATATATATATATAGTAATATATATATATGTATATATATATATATATATATATATATATATATGTGTGTGTGTGTGTGTGTGTGTGTGTGTGTCTTTTATTTTCTTTCTCAGGAAGATAAAATTTCCTGACATTCATCTAATTTAATTGTGATATTAATTGATTAATAAAACAAATAAAACAGTTTTTTTTTTAGTTTTTCGACTTAGCCTTATTCAAAGGAGTTCACCTTTAAGAGACTCTCTCTCTCCTCTCTCTCTCTCTCTCTCTCTCTCTCTCTCTCTCTCTCTCTCATAACTATAAGAGATAGCCTTTCGCAATAGCTGACAGATACCCAGAGAGAGAGAGAGAGAGAGAGACCTACAATACCGGGCGTAAAGTTTTGAGAAATATTAAAGAAATTAAGGGCAAAGAGAGAGAGAGAGAAGCTTAACCCCCTCGGACGTGACATTTTGGAAAATATCGAGAAATTAAGAGCAGGGGCTTTCCAGCTACGTTCCAGCACCGTTTCATGATTCCAGTAACATTTCAGCTGTGAATCCCTCTGCGCTATGATAAATTTCTTCAACGCGTTTTCCAGTTTTCCAGATTAGTTCCTCCGTTTATTCGTGATCCTTAAGTGATTTCCATTCCTAGCGATGAAGAATTTGTTCAGTGCATATGTTCCAGGATCTGGAATGTTGGCACTGGACGAGAATTACTAACAGAATATTGATAACACGTTGAAAGAATTTAGTCTCTTCCATGGGCCAACTGTTTCTACAGTGAAAGAATTTTTTCAACGTCTCTTCCAGGTCCTGGAATGATGGCATAGGCCTACTCGTACCACTATAGGCCAACTGTTTCTACTGTGAAAGAATTTATTCAACGTCTCTTCCAGGTCCTACTAGTGCCACCATAGACCTCCTGCGACTACTAAGTAGGTACGCGCGTCACGGCCGTAATAATTATTTGGAATAGGAAGCCATTTGTCTTGTGAAACCTGCCCCGCTTCGTTTTTTATGCGAGTCATAACACGGATTCCAGCTCGCAGATGTTTCCGCTCTCACACAGATACGATTGTCATGGAAAGGAGAAATCCTGGAACAACAAATGGAAGTCATCTTTCTCTCCTCCTGCAGCTGGAATCTCGATTCATTATATATATATGCCGTTTTTCGTCTGGCTTTCTAAAAATATTCTAAGACGGGATGCGAATGGAGTTATATTGGAATTTGAAAGATCACAATTTTGGAAGTTAATTACAAATATATAAATACACACACACACACACACACACACATATATATATATATAATATATATATATATATATATATATATATATATATATATATATATATATATATATATTATTCGAGCTACAAATTTCCTTTAATATCTAATTCGCTCTACCTCGGAATTAATATATTTTCATATATGTAAACCGAAGGGGAATTTTTTATTTGGTAATTATTTCGTCCTCTCGTGGACTCGAACCACCTATTATCACTAAAAAACAAAAAATTCCCTTTCGGTTTACATATATGAAAATATATTAATTCCGAGTAGAGCAAATTAGATATTAAAGGACATTTGTAGCTCGAATAATTAAATATGAATCACGGTGATGTGACAATTATTCATATACATATAATGATATATATATATATATATATATATATATATATATATATATATATATATATATATATATATTATATATATATATATATATATTATATATATACATTTTCATGAAAGTTGCCAAGCAGTTGCCACTGGTTAAATTGATTCAACGAAATAATTACATTATATGTAAGCCCTCATGACTACTTAGAATAAAACACCTCCCATTTATGTATACATGATAGATACATAGACTACTTAGAGTAAAACACCTCCCATTTATGTATACATGACAGATACATAGACTACTTAGAGTAATACACCTCCCAATTATGTATACATGACAGATACATATTTGACCTTTGTGTCTGCACATTTGGACACACATTCCAAAAATAATAATGCTTGGCTGTTCACCCAATGCTTCATTTGCATGTGAACGAAATCTGAATTTCTGTTCCTTTTCCATCACAAAGGTTGGCAGTGGACAACAATCAGTGTCATTAGTGACCGCACTGTGGTCAATATGCAGCGTTAATGGTTTGTTTATATCCGCTTGAAATGGGTTCCCCCTTTTTGCAGCAATGTTTTGGCAGATGAGCTGTTGAGCTGCGACTGAACGATTTCATTGATTAGAGCATGTCATTTGTTTTTTTTTTGTTTTTTTTTGTAAATGACCCTCGGAACTGACGAAACTACGAAGTACATCTTACTATAGTAGATTCACATGAGCCGTGCATCTGATGTCTAGGCCAGTCCCTTATAACGCTCCTGATTGCCTGTTGATAAGTCATCAAAAGGCTGGAAACTCGCAGTATCTCTCGAGAGAGTTCACATAGGCAGCATGTCTGTTCCACCTCTCCTGAGGGATGTTTTTGGAAGATATATCCCTCAGGAGAGGTGGAAGATACATCCTGCCTATGTGAACTCTCGAGAGAGACTGAGAGTTACAGGGCTGGAAACTCTGGGTCGCTCTCTCGAGAGCTCACATACGCAGGATGTATGTTCCACCTCTCCTGAGGGATACTTTTGGAAGACGTATCCCTCAGGAGAGGTGGAACATACATCTTGCCTATGTGAACTTTCGAGAGAGACTGAGAGTCACAGGGCTAGAAACTCTGGGTCTCTCTCGAGAGAGTTCACATAGGCAGGATGTATGTTCCACCTCTCCTGAGGGATATTTTTGAAAGGCGTATCCCTCAGGAGAGGTGGAAGATACATCCTGCCTATGTGAACTCTCGAGATAGACTGAGAGTCACAGAGAGTTTCCAGCCTGTGATTGGTTATCAACAGCCAACCAGGAGCGTCGTAAGGTACTGGCCTAGACGTCAGATGCACGGTTGATGTGAATCTACTATAGTAATACTAACTTGATTAGGAGGAAGCAACATCAGTGTTAGATATGTCTGTTTAAGCTCGTCCTTTGCAACAACGTTTTGCGGATGAGCTGTTGAGCTGTAACTAAGCAATTTCGTGAAATGCAGTACACAGTGTTTTGTGAATGACCCTTTGAAGTGACAAGACTAAATATGTATTATCAATAATATCTTGATTATGTGGAAGCAACATTAGGTGTTTGATAAGTCTGTTTAAATTCGTCCTTTGCAACAACGTTTTGCAGATGAGTTGTTGAGCCCGTAGCTCAGTAATTTCATGAATTACAGAATATAATATTTTGTGAATGACCCTTTGAGCTGATCCAGCTAATTAAGTATTTCTACCACTACCTTGATTATTTGGAATCAACCCTGAAACTGGAAAAGACACCTTGATTAAGGCAAAAGTATGTCTGTAACTTAATTCACTAAAAGCTACACTTCAGCGCCAAGGATAGTGTTAACAAATACATGCTATCTAAAAACAAAAGAATAGCTGGAATGCGCAAGAGGGTAAATAGTCATGTGCAGGATACAAGCGGCAGGACCCATGACCCCAGAGAAGTGGGACTTCGAGAAACTAAGCCCTTAATGCTGGAGGAAATCCTCCGAGGAGAAGGAGGACTTCTTGACCATAAACTCGTAAGCCGAGGACCTCTGTGGGGACAGTGAAACCTGACTCATTCTTCCCGGTGACCCTCGTATGAAATGGAAAGATGAAAGAACTTTCTCTTGTGATATGGGAGAGAGCAGTTAGGGCAGAATTTTTTTTTTTTAGAAAGTACAAGGAGTTTTATTTTGATAAAGTACAAGGACTTTTATTAATTGTCTAAGAGTTATATTAACTTTCTCTTTTGAAATGGGAGAGAGCAGTTAGGGTAGAAATATTTTGATAAAGTACAAGGAGTTTTATTAATTGTCTAAGAGTTATATTAACTTTCCCTTGTGAAATGGGAGAGAGCAGTTAGGGTAGAAATTTTTTTTAGAAAGTACAAGGAGTTTTATTAATTGTCTAAGAGTTACTTATATTAAAGGGATTTAACAGCGTGGGTGATTTTGTTAGGCTGATTGAAAGAACCTTTTGTTGATTAAATGTTTCTAAGAAAGTTCAAGGAATTCTATGAAATGACTGATTATTACTGTTAATATTAAGGCAAGTGATATAAATGTAACAGTGATTTTGTTTTTTTCATAATAATTTATTTAACTGATTAAACCTCAGGATAAGAAGACGCACCCCAACTCAAATATATTACTGTCACAATCTTGTCTGACCCTTTGAAAGACCTACGGACGTCGGAAGGCTCTCTCTCTCTCTCTCTCTCTCTCTCTCTCTCTCTCTCTCTCTCTCTCTCTCTCTCTCTCTCTCTCCTTGAAAAATTACGATTTCTCTCCCCATAATGGAAATTACAGTTATCTGGAATTTTTATTCTTTAAATTTTATTTTCGTGTGTTACGCCCTCGAGGTCCACTCTCTCTCTCTCTCTCTCTCTCTCTCTCTCTCTCTCTCTCTCTCCTTGAAAGATTACGGGTTCTCACCCCAGAATGAAAATTACAGTTATCTGGAATTTTAATTTTTTTAATTTTATTTTTGTGTTAGCCCCTCAAGGTCCATTCTCTCTCTCTCTCTCTCTCTCTCTCTCTCTCTCTCTCTCTCTCTCTCTCTCTCTCTCTCTCTCTCTCTCGATTTTACGGGACATTCTCGTTATTTGCTTAACCATATTGACTCTCATTCGGTTTCTGAACTCGAAAATAAATGGTAGCGAGACCCGCGGAGGTAGACACTCAGTCTGAGAGAGAGAGAGAGAGAGAGAGAGAGATAGAGAGAGAGAGAGAGAGAGAGAGAGGACACTACTCCTCCTCATCAGACAAACAGCTTGAACAGACAGACAGACTGACAGACTCTTGAATAATTGAGGAGGCGTGACATGTTGCAATAACAGGATCGTGAGACAGACCGACTAACTATTCTGTGCTTTGCCTCCAAACGTCAGGAAGTCCTATTTGGGAAGGAGAGGAGGAAGATAATGAAAAGGGAGTGATATCGGAGGAAAGGAGAGGAGATAGAGGAGAAAAATGATGAAAAGGTAGTGATCTGCGAGGAAAGGAGAGGAGATAGAGGAGAAAAGGAGAAAGGGAAATGATGAAAAGGGAGTGATATAGGAAGAAAGGAGAGGAGATAGAGAAGGAAAATGATGAAAAGGACGTGATGTAGGAGGAAGAAGATGAAAGGAGAGGAGGAAATAATGAAAAGGGAGTGATAGAGGAGGAAAGGAGAAGAGGGAAATGATGAAAAGGGAGTGATATCGGAGGAAAGGAGAGGAGATAGAGGAGGAAAATGATGAAAAGGTCGTGATATCGGAGGAAGAAGAGGAGATAGCAGAGGAAAATGATGAAAAGAACGATATTTAGGAGGATCTACCCTCCTGATCCCCTACCTACTTTGCCCCACCCTAGGGCGGACAAACAGGTTTGCATAAGAGTGGATGTGTCATGTCTCCTCCACTGTCATGGTAATCGCTCTATAGCAAGGAATCATATATTAAAGGAAATGAAAATGCATTTTCTTCAAGTAGGTCTGCAGCAAAGAGGCATTTGCGCACATGTTGGAGGCGCCTCTTCTCATGATTGTTCTAGAATCGTCAGTTGGGATATGGAACTCAACAGGCACTGACATGTCGTTAGGAACGCCACGATTTATGATGCAACATTTCGTCGAGATCCTTATAAAAAGTTCCTGTCGGAAGTCTGTGACGTTCGCTGTTATGCTCCACCCCCTTCAGCCCCACCCCAGATCGCCGTATATACATGCCCTGAGGGATCAGAGAGATCAGATCAGAGCAGAGATCATCAGAGAGAGATAAGAGAAGAAGGAACAGACGCAGGATAAGAGAGAAAGAAGGCGCACGAGAGTTTGATCGGAATCTGGTCAAGTCGTCCAGTTAGAGAGAGAACGACAGAGGTATTCCAACATGGAGCAAGCCTTCAGAGGAGAAACGTCCTACAAGTTGGTTTTGAGGAGTAACCTGCCCTTCGAGTATCAAGAATAGACACTGCTTTCTGCAGTACGGAGTCAAGAAGACATCCAAAGTTCTACAGCTCTCCTTTGTGAAGTCATCGCTTCGAGCATTGATTATCGACAGCTGCAAAACTGGCCAGCAAGTATTTCATTACCTCACTGTTTCCCCAGTTCATGCATTGTAAGATTTTACTATTGTTATGTAAATAGGAGAAACCATTCTGCATTTATCTTTGTTAGTAAGCTTGTAAATAAACCTTTGTTTTGTTGGAGTTTCTTTCTACGTATATTCGTATCCCGAGTTTCAACTGTTGGTGTTGAATCCTTTTTGTTTATTATAATATATCGAATCTGAAGTGGACCTCGGTCTGTAACAATTGGCGACCTTGCTAGGCTATTCGGCACCGTAACATTGAAACGGAGAATATAGAAAGAACCAGAATGAGTGAGATGGTGAAAGAGTTTATTGAGTCTGGTAAGCTTCTAGGTCTAGAGGGGAATCATCTCAGTGAGTATGTTGAAAAGAAAGAAAGAGAAAAGTATGAGAGAGATGAAAGAGCGGCTTAGAGAAATGAAAAGCAGCTGAGAGAGAAATGCAGCAAGAGAGAGAAGCAATGAAAATTCAGCAAAAGAGGGAAGTAAAGAATATGCAGCAAGAGAAAGAAGGAGAAGCAATGAAAATGCAGCAAGACAGAGAAATGTTGGCAATGCAGCAGGAAAAAAGAGAGAAAGAACGTATGCATGAGTTGGAAATTGCTCGGTAAGGCAAAGTACTCGTAACAGTCAGACAGGCGAAAACGAAAGTGGAGCTGATGGTATAGGTTTGAGTTCAGTGTTGAAATTAGTACCGAAGTTTGATGAGGGAGATGTAACGAAATATTTCATGTGTTTTGAGAAGTTAATGGAAAGAGTAGGTTCTCCTAAAGAAATGTGGACTCTATATTTACAGTCAGTTTTGAGTGGTAGGGCGCTTACTGTGTATAGTTGTATGTCTAAGGAGGAATGTGATGATTATGATATCGTGAAAGAAACTGTTCTTAGCACGTACAGGTTAGTACTGGAGGTGTACCGTAAGAAATTTGGGAGTTTGAGAAAGGATGAGAATATTACAAGTGGAGAAACAATTCTGCAAGAACTTAGTGTTGTTAGAAAACTTCAAGGATAACGTATTCCCTGAGATTAAGCTTTACATAGAAGATAGGCGAGAAGTATCTTTTGCAGGAGCAACTAGGTTAGCTGACGAATATACTTTGACTCATAATTTAAGTGTTAGTAAGATGCGAAATGATCCTTCGTCTGGTAGAGTACAAAGCAGTAAAGGTTTCAGTTCTAGTAATAGCAATGCAAGTAAAAGTGTATATTCTTGCTATACATGGGGAAAACCTGGTCATACGTCTAAGGTTTGTGAGAATAAAGTGGCATCTAGTGGCTCAGAATTAACTTGTTTCCGATGTAATGGGAAAGGGCATTTAGCAAGCAATTGTGTAGTAGAAAGGAAGGACGTTAAGAAACCAGCGTCTCTAGTTAACCTTTCGTCAAGTAGGAATGCTGTGATGAGAGAAACTAAGAAATTTTTTGGTGAATTTCTGTCAGAAGGCGTAGTTTCCTCTCTTGAAGGAGTAGATTCGAGAGAAGTAGTCTTGCTTCGAGACACAGGAGCTGCTGTTTCACTGATTAGGAGAGAGTCTGTGCCAAACAGGGCAGAAATTGACGTGGAAGAAAAAGTCATGTTAGGTGGATTTCCTAACACGTGTGTTCTTTGTCCTTTGTTGAAGTTGAATTTAGAAAGTCAGGAAGTGTCAGAAGTGAAACTAGCAGTTGTTGACAGTTTGTCCATTGATGTCATTGACATTATTGTCGGTAAAGACTTAGCTTTATCCAAGAATGTGAATCCTGTTGTGAGGGTATTCCAGTGCCTGAAATGGTAGTAACTAGGTCAGGTTTAGATACAGACATAGACTATGGTCATAATTTGTTTGTGGATTCGGACGAGTGTGAGTGCGTGGATTCGAACGAGAGTGAGTTCGTGGATTTGAACGAGTGTGATAGAGGTGGCGAGGTTGATCTTGGCATGAGTGTGGCTGAGAGACCTGACTCTAGCGGTGACAGTGATAGCCAAACGGAAGGTGTAGCTGTCGAGAGTAACGTAGTCGATGTAATGGTATCAAGTAATAGTCACGGTAATGAATTAGGCACTAACCTTTTGAATAAGGATGAGCTAGTCAAGTCTCAGAGAGAGGATGAAACACTAACCCGAATTTTTTAATGTGAGCTGGATGATGATCTCGATAATGTGTGTAAGGAAACTTTTTGTTTGAAAGACAAAGTTTTGTGTCGTTATGTTCGCCCTAAGTCAGGTAGTAAAGAGGAAATCATCGGACAATTAGTGGTTCCTAGGAAGCTTCGTGAGCTAGTTTTGAAGTTAGCACATGATGAGCAAGGACATTTGGGAGTAAATAAAACTTTCAGATGTATTAGTAGGGCGTACTTTCGGCCTAAAATGAGGAGTGACGTAAAGAGGTATGTTCTAAGCTGTCATGAATGCCAAATTGCCGGGAAACCGAATCAAGTAATTCCCAGAGCTCCGTTGTGTAATATTCCTTCAGTAGGCGAACCTTTTGAGAATGTAGTTATAGATATAGTCGGACCATTGCCTAGAAGTAAGGAAGGGAGTATATATTTGTTGACAATCATTGATCGACTAACCTGCTATCCAGAGGCGATACCCGTAAGAAGCTGCGATGCAAGGACCATAGTTAAACGATTGTTAGATTATCTTTCTAAGTTTGGTCTGCCTCGCACTATACAGAATGACAATGGTAGCAATTTTGTATCCAAATATTTCAGGGATAGAATGAAAGAGCTATATAGGCATTAAACTCGTAACTTCCACACCTTATCACCCCGAATCACAAGGCATTGTGGAGCGGTTTCACCAAATGTTAAAGGGTTGCTTACGAAAACTGTGTAGTAACTTTGAATATGACTGGGAAGAAAAGTTACCTTTTGTTCTGTTAGCTTTAAGGTTGGCACCGAATGACACTACAGGATTTAGTCCTTTCGAGCTGGTTTTCGGTCACACCGCTAAAGGTCCTTTGGAAATGCTAAAATGTAACTTAATGCTTAAAGAAGGTAGTGAAGACTACATAACTAATCTAGAGTATTATAAAAACAATTTAAGAGATGCTTGGCAACTAGCAAAGGAGAACAAGAGCAAAAGAAAGGAGTTTCTGTGTGGGAGATAAAGTTTCAGTACTAGTCCAGAAAGAAGGTCCCTCTTTATCTATGAGTTCGAAGGTCCTTTTTCAATTTTGGAAAAGGAAAAAGGGGGATCTAAATTATTTAATAGTATGGGTAAGCGTAGAGCAAAATGGCTGCATGTAAACTTGCTCAAGAAATATAAACGAATGCCCCATGCCTGTAGTGGCAGTGTTTTCAAGAAAGAAATTAATTTTGAGAAAAACTCTGAGGTGCTTAAGAATTTCGAAGTTTTTAATCAGGGTTTAGAAAGGAAAAAGTGAGGGAAATACTTAAGGTTTCAGTGAATTATCCTGAACTATTAGTGACAAACTAGGCCTAACCAATGTTTTAGAACGTGATATTGAGTTGCAGGACACGAAAACCATTAGGCAAAGTCCATATCTGTGAGGAAGGAAATTAGTTACATGCTAGTATAAATGATTTGATAGTACCTAGCAAGAGATGAAGGAGTTCCCCGGTAGTTCTGGTGAAAAAAGGAAGATGGATCAGATAGATTGTGCATTGATTTCCGGAAGGTAAACAGTGTAACTAAGCAAAGTAATTTTCCCTTACCCAGGATTGATGATTGCTTAGATAGAATCGGAGATTCCAAGTTCATCTCGAAGCTTGATTTGGCTAAAGATTATCGACAAGTACTGTTAAGTGAACGAGCCCAGAAAATATCCGCCTTTATAACGCCATTTGGTAGTTTCAAACCCAAAGTTATGGCTTTTGGCTTGAAGAATGCAGCCAGTACCTTCCAAAGGTTAATGATAAAGTTTTAAATGGCATCAACACTGTGTCGTGCACTTAGATGATCTTGTGATATTGGGAGGTTTCTGTAAGGACTTTGGCAAGAGTCTTGGAAGCCCTTACCAAAGCGAATCTCGTTCTGAATCTAAGGAAATGCGAATTTGGGAAAGCCACTATTACCACTTCTAGGACATAAAGTAGGTCTCGGTAAAATCTGTCCTAAGGATCCTAACATAGAAGCTATTGTAAATTTCCCGATCCCAACAACTAAAAAACAGGGCATGAGATTTCTCAGAATGGTTTCGTATTTCAGTAGTTTCGTACCAAATTTCTCAGAAATAAGCAGTCCCATAACGAATATATTTAAGAAAGGACGCAGTTTTGTATTTGATGTCACGTGTGTGGAAGCTTTCAACAAGTTAAAGGCTATAATGATTCACGAGCCAGTTCTATTATTACCTGATTTTGGTAAGGAATTTAATTTAGCAATCGATGCCAGTGATATTGGCGTCGGATGGGGTTTTGTTACAAGAAGTGAATGGAATCAAAACTCCCAGTTGCCTATTATTCAAAGAAACTGAATAAAGCGCAACAGAACTATTCCACTAATGAAAAGGAATTGTTTGGTTTAGTTACAGCCTTGCAACACTTTGAGATTTACGCACGTAGTAGTTCTGTTTTAACTGTGTATACTGATCATCATCCTTTGGTTTATTTGGAGAGGTTTAAGAATAAGAATAAACATCTCATGCGTTGGAGTTGAGAAATACAAGACTATAACCTGAAGATAGTTCATATAAGGGGAAAGGATAATGTTATAGCTGATAGCATCTCTAGAGATTTTTCAGAATTAGTAGCCTGACGACCGTTTTCTGTTTTGGAACGAGTGGGTGTGTGAGTGGAGAGGTGCGCGTGTTTAACTGGATTAAAGCTTTATGCAGAATTGAGCCCCTGCTGTTTGATTCTTGTTTCTCTTTAGGAAAAAATAAAATCAGTTGATTTCATTTTTTTTCTTTTTGGGGGACGTGTCATGGTAATCGCTCTATAGCAAGGAATCATATATTAAAGGAAATGAAAGTGCATTTTCTTCAAGTAGGTCTGCAGCAAAGAGGCATTCGCACACGTGTTGAAGGCGCCTGTTCTCATGATTGTTCTAGAATCGTCAGGTGGGATATGGATAGGAACGCCGTGATTTATGAGGCAACATTTCGTTGAGATCCTTCTAAAAAGTTCCTTTCGGGAGTCTGTGACGTTCGCTGTTATGCTCCGCCCCCTTCAGCCCCGCCCCAGATCACCATATATATATGCCCTGAGGGATCAGAGATCATCAGAGAGAGATAAGAGAAGAAGGAACAGACGCAGGATAAGAGAGGAAGAAGGCGCATGAGAGTATTCCGATGTGGAGCAAGCCTTCAGAGGAGAAACGTCCTACAAGTTGGTTTTGAGGAGTAACCTGCCCTTCGAGTATCAAGAATAGACACTGCTTTCTGCAGTGCGGAGTCAAGAAGACGTCCAAAGTTCTACAGCTATCCTTTGTGAAGTCATCGCTTCGAGCATTGATTTTCGACAGCTGCAAAACTGGCCAGCAAGTATTTCATTACCTCACTGTTTCCCCAGTTCACGCATTGTAGGATTTTACTTTTGTTATGTAAATAGGAGAAACCATTCTGCATTTATCTTTGTTAGTAAGCTTGTAAATAAACTTTTGTTCTGTTGGAGTTTCTTTCTATATTCGTATCCCGAGTTTCAACTGTTGGTGTTGAATTCTTTTTGTTTATTATGTATCGAACCTGTACCGGACCTCGTGGTTCGTAACATCCACCCTCCTGATCCCCTACCTACCCCCGCCCCACCCTACCCACCCCTTCCTTCACCCAGGGCGGACAAACAGGTTTGCATGAGATGAGTGGATATGCCATGTCTTTCCTACCCTCCCAACCCCCTACTACCCCGCCCCCATCCTAGGGCGGACAAACAGCTTTGCAGAAGGAGGGTGGTTTTGTCACGTGTCCCCTACGCTCCCTATCCCCTACCCGGGGCGGACAAACCAGGAAGATCCACTCGGATTTTATTGTTATTATTATTATTATTATTTGGAAAGGAAACTTATCTTTATTAGTAAAGTAGTATTATAAAAGGAACCTTTTCACTCATACCAGACGTCTCATCTTAATTAAGAGACCAAACATCGACGTGATTCAGAGAGAGAGAGAGAGAGAGAGAGAGAGAGAGAGAGAGTAATTACTTTAATGAACGGCAACCCTGTTCCTTCCCGCCTCGCTGTCGTTTTAATGTAATTATGTCTTCATTAACATAATTACTCAATTCCATTAGATTGTTTTCTCAGAACCGAGGTCCTATTCTGACGTTTTATCCTCAGTTTCTAGTAGATGTGAATTGGTGAGCGAGGCCACATCAATACAGATCGAATAGACATCGGTGTGTGTTTATGCTCCTTACAAAGTATATCGTATCTGAGAGAATGGAGTGATTCGAGTCTCCATGAGGAGGTGCCTTAAAAGAATAGTTTATATAAAAGATTCCCCTTCGGTTAACATATATGAAAATATATTAATTCCGAGGTAGAGCGAATTAGATATTAAAGGATATTTGTAGCTCGATGTATATATATATATATATATATATATTATATATATATATATATATATATATTATATATTATATATATATATATATATATATATATATATTAATATATATAATATATTCATGCAATATATAGCTCTATGATTGATGTTTCATTTTCAACTCGACAAACGCCAACCTTGAATCATCAGAAACAAATGTCTTTCACGAATGTTTTTATTCAGACAAGGGTCCTTGACATTTCCAAAAATCAACTCCTAAGGGAGAGATTTATCGTTTTTTAATCGCATTCCAACTTTCCTTTCATTACTTGTCAATTCTCAGTTTCCTCTTCATATTCTTTCTCTCTCTCTTGACTTAATAATTGAAAAATTGAAAAACATTGGAAGATATCTGTAGAAATCACAAGGACTGGACTATTCTCCTATCTGGTGACTTCAACTTTCTTTGCCTTTCGTATAGAATGGAAAGAACAATGGAAAGAGGAGGAGATTGTGGTTTGTACTTATACTATAAAAAGAGAGTAATAGTAGTTGCAGAAGATAAAGAGGCAATTTGAAAAGCTATTAGATATGCTACTAGAATACAACCATTCAACAAATAAATCACCTGCCAACAAGAAAGGGGAAATACTTTTAGACCTAGTATTTGTGAACGAGATGAATTATGTTAAGAAAGATAGTTTATAATGCGAGTATTTTCAGACCATAATGTCATAGAATTAAACAGTTCATTCCATTCCAAAGCAAGTGAAAATAGAGATAAGCAAGAAATGAAAAAAGTGGGAAGGATATGGGAAATACAACTTCTACAGTAAAAATATAAACAAAATGGTCAGAAATTAATGAAGAATTAACAAACAAAGATTGGGTATAACATTTTCGTAAGTGATGACATAAGGGTAAATACGGACGATATTATATATAAAATATTGGAGAAAAATAGTGGACAAAAATATATACCGAAGAAGAAAAGTAAACATCATTCATGCATACCAAGAGACAGAAGGATCTTGTTCCAGAACATCAGAAAAAAGTGGAAAAAACGGTCTTGCAAAGAAAAAAATAGCATGGAAAGTTATAGAACTAAAAAAGTAGATAGAAACTGCAGAACAAAAGATTATACAATCAAAGAAAATGAAAAACGGGACTTGGAAGAAAAAACCCTATTTAAATATCAAGCAAAACCCCAAACTATTATACTCATATGCGAAGCGAAGATGAATAAAAGAAGAATAGAAATAGGCCCTCTGAGAATTGAAGGGAGATTAACGAATGAAAAAAAGGAAATTTGCAACATACTGGCAGAACGATATAAGAGAGAATTCACCACTAGAATAGATAATGAAGATAATGATATAGAAGTAAGGGAAGAAAATAGTGAATATTTAGCTGACATAGAAATTAATGAAGCTGATATTGTGCAGGCAATTAATAGAAATTAAAAAATGGAGCTGCTGCAGGGCCGGATGGAGTTCCCTGCTATTTTGTTAAAGAAAGTAGTTCATTCTATCGCAAAGCCACTTGCAATACTATTAAGACAAAGTGTAGATTACAGGCAAGATTTTATAGATGAGCACAAATTAGCATATATCACCCTACTTTCAAAAGTGGATCAAGACATAGAGGCAAGTAATTATAGGCTGTGGAGTCTAACATCACATATTATGAAAAAAGTGTATGAAAGGGTAATGAAGAAAAAATATTATGAAAACAATTTAAAAAATAAAAAATAATTTGTTTAATATAGGACAACACGGTTTCGTACCCGGAAAAAAGAAAAATACACAAACCCCACTGTTAGTCCACCGTGAGAACATATTCAAAAATATGAAAGCGGAAATGAAACAGATGTGGTTTATCTAGACTTTGCAAAAGCTTTTGACAAAGTAGACCATAATATATTACAAAGAAAATTAGAAAACACAATATCGTAGATAAAGTAGGAAGATGGTTAAAAGAATTTTTACACACAGAAAACAGATAGTTATGCAAACGATGAGAAATCGGATGAAACCAAGGTAATATATTCCGGTGTGCCACAAGTACGGTGCTAGCTGCAATATTTGTTATTATGATTGAAGACATAGACAGTAATGTAAGGATTCGGTAGTGAGTAGTTTTCGCTGATGACACAAGAATAGTAGAGAAAATTACTTGTGATGAAGATAGGAACGCTCTACAAAGAGACCTTAACAAAGTATATGATTGGGCAGAGGTAAATAGGATGGTATTTAACTCTGATAAATTTGAATCAATAAATTATGGAGACAGAGAAGAAAGCTATATGCATATAGGGGACCTAATAATGAGACAATCACAAATAAGGAAGCAGTTAAAGACCTTGGTGTAATGATGAATAGGAACATGTTATGCAATGATCAATAGCAATTCTGTTGGCAAAATGTAAAGCAAAAATGGGAATGTTGTTACGGCACTTCAAAACAAGAAAAAAGCTGAACACATGATTATGCTTTATAAAACATATCCGTAGTCCACTTGAATATTGCAATATGATATGGTACCCACACTATCAAAAGGTATTGCACCAAACAAATAGAGAGTGTACAAAGGTCCTTTACAGCTAGAATAGAAGAAGTTAAGGACCTAGACTACTGGGAAAAGACGACAATACTTAAAATTATATAGTCTAGAAAGGAGAAGAGAAAGCTACATGATAATCAGGCATGGAAACACAGAGAAGGAATAACAGAAAATATCATGAACTAAAAATACAGAAGAGCAAGCAGAGGTAGATTAATAGTGCCCAAAACTATACCAGGAAAAATAAGGAAAGCACAGGACATTAATCCACTACGCACCAGCATCGATAATGCAGCGTCTATTCAATGCGTTGCCAGCTCATCTGAGGAATATATCAGGAGTGAGCGTAGATGTGTTTAAGAATAAGCTCGACAAATATCTAAAACTGCATCCCAGACCATCCAAGATTGGAAGATGCAAAATATACCGGAAGATGTACTAGCAACTCTCTGGTAGACATTAGAGGCGCCTCGCACTGAGGGACCTGGGGCAACCCGAACGAACTGTAAGGTCTGTAGTAAGGTCTCTCTCTCTCTCTCTCTCTCTCTCTCTCTCTCTCTCTCTATTTTTAGTTTGTAAACCTTTATTTTGCATACTATTCGACTGCAGAGGTAATAGTATACATAGACTTTCTCTCTCTCTCACTCTCTCTCTCTCTCTCTCTCTCTCTCTCTCTTTCGATTTACAAACATTTATTTTGCTGGTCTTTCTCTCTCTCTCTCTCTCTCTCTCTCTCTCCTTTTATTTTTTATTTATAAACATTGGTGTTGCATACCATAGGATTGCAGACTGAAGAGCATAGATAGTCTCTCTCTCTCTCTCTCTCTCTCTCTCTCTCTCTCTCTCTCTCTCTCTCTCTCTCTTTTGTCAGTTGGGGATGTGTATGTGTTGCGTCATATCGAAGGCTTTGATCAGAGAACGGAAGCTTACCCAGAGTTCTCTTTGAAGTGTAAATTTGGCAGATTTGATAGCTATTACCTTAACCGCTTTGACTGGCCGGCCGTGACTAAATTTCCATTTCAACGGTGTATAACTCTCTCTCTCTCTCTCTCTCTCTCTCTCTCTCTCTCGGTTTTTTAAACTTTACAAGCATTTATTTTGCATGCGCAGGAATACATGCATTACTAAGGATCTAAAAATATCTACTCTCTCTCTCTCTCTCTCTCTCTCTCTCTCTCTCTCTCTCTCTCTTTTTTTTTTTAACTTACAAGCATTTATTTGCATGCTGCAGGAATACACTGCATTACTAAGGATATATGAAAATATCTCTCTCTCTCTCTCTCTCTCTCTCTCTCTCTCTCTCTCTCTCTCTCTCTCTCTCTCTCTGTTTTTTAACTTACAAGCATTTATTTTGCATACTGCAGGAATACACTGCATTACTAAGGATATAGAATATTTCTCTCTCTCTCTCTCTCTCTCTCTCTCTCTCTCTCTCTCTCTCTCTCTCTCTCTCTCTCTCTGTTTTTTTAACTTACAAAGCATTTATGCATCTGCAGGAATACACTGCATTACTAAGGATATAGAATATTCCCTCTCTCTCTCTCTCTCTCTTTCTCTCTCTCTCTCTCTCTCTCTCTCTCTCTCTCTCTCTCTCTCTCTAACTCTTAACACAAACATTCATTTTGCATGCTGCAGGAATACACTGCATTACTAAGGATATAGAATATCTTCTCCTCTCTCTCTCTCTCTACTCTCTCTCTCTCTCTCTCCCTCTCTCTCTATCTCTCTCTCTCTCTCTCTCTGCTCTCTCTCTCTCTCTGTTTTTTTAACTTACAAGCATTTATTTTGCATCTGCAGGAATACACTGCATTACTAAGGTATAAAATCTCTCTCTCTCTCTCTCTCTCTCTCTCTCTCTCTCTCTACTCTCTCTCTCTCTCTCTCTAACTTACAAGCATTTATTTTGCATACTGCAGGAAGGAATACATTGCATTACTAAGGATATAGATTATCTCTCTCTCTCTCTCTGCTTTTTAACTTACAAGCATTCATTTTGCATACTGCAGGAATACACTGCATTACTAAGGATATAAAATATCTCTCTCTCTCTCTCTCTCTCTCTCTCTCTCTCTCTCTCTCTCTCTCTCTCTCTCTCTCTCTCTTTAACTTACAAGCATTCATTTTGCATACAGACTGCAGAATACACTGCATTACTAAGGATATAGAATATTTCTCTCTGCTCTCTCTCTCTCTCTCTCTCTCTCTCTCTCTCTGAAAATCAAAATTGTTTTTTTAAACATTTTTCGATTGTTGGTGTCTGGTAACTCGTCCTCTGAAACAGCTGATCGTATTACTAACTAAAAGTGGTATTTAAGTGAATTAAGCCAATAACATGAAAATGTTTGTAACATCTTTATATAAACATGCCAATACTAACGTCTTTCTGTAAGCTATTTCGTCACAAAATAATAATTATTTAAACAAATAAACTTCAAAGCCTAAAACTCCCATAGTACCAACTGGAAAAAGGGACATTTTGACAGTGAATTAACCCAGTAACATAAAACACTTGTTTAAAATTGTTATAAAAACCTATTTAATCACAAAATAATAACTATTTAAAAAACAAAATCCAAACTTTAAATTTCCCATTACACTAACTAGAAGAAGTGGCACTTTGACTGGGAATTAATCCAATAACATAAAAAAATCTTTTATAATTTTTGTAAAACCATGCCCATACTAAAAACTACCTGTAACATGTTTAATCACAAAACAATAAATATTTAAACAAATAACAAAATCAAAACCTTAAAACTCCCATTACACTAATTAGAAGTGGCATTTTGACAGTGAATTAACTCAATAACATAAAAAGATTTATTTAGCATTTTTATAAAAACATGTCAATACTAACGTTTTCCTGTAACACATTTAATCATAAAATAATAACTATTTAAACAAAAAACTAAATCCAAACCGTAAAACTCCCATCACACTAACTAGAAGAAGTGGCATTTTGACAGTGAATTAACCTAATAAAAAAAAATTGTTTCGAATTTTTATAAAATCACGCCAATACTGATGTTTTCCTATAACACATTTAATAAAAAAAATTATGAATATTTAGACAAACGTCACAACCTGGAAGCTCCCAGAGGAGGATTCGAGTATTTCACCATCGCAAACAGGCAGCCCAGGCTTTTATGTGAAATCGCTCAGCCCATCAGTAATTTCCCTCCAATGGTCCCGTCAGGCACTAATTTCCAAAATTTAACTGGAAAGTCTGGAATGGGTGATTAATACAATAATAACTCTATTACGCGGGAAAATTAATCTCCATTCTCCATGCACTGAATTGGATTAAGGGAGGGGAGCAATTATCTTGCACTGATGAATAAAATTTCGGGGGAACGAAGGTTGAAAAAATTGAGTTTTCGGAGTGGTCGAAAAATGAGGTTTTTACAAAAAAAATATTTTTATGAATTTCAAATGATTATTAAAGTTTGTATTGATACTGTGGGTAATTTGGCATTGAATTTTAAATGGTAGCTACATTGATTTACAACAGGATTGGTTGAAAAATTAGTTTTTTTAAGCTTTTTTATGAATTTTAAATGATTATTAAAGTTTGTATTGATACTGGGTGTAATTTGTCATTGAATTTTAAATGGTAACTATATTTGATGTACAGCAGGAAAAAATAGAGCCTTGTTTCATCAAATTAAAAATAAATACGCTATATTTTATTAGAAAGAATTTTTCTCTACTGTTTAAAATGCACATTATTTAATCTTTACATATTCATCCTAATGAATAAATCATAGATATCCTATCCTAAAATTCCTGTATCTTTAACCCAACGCGAAACACCTTTTCCTAACCATTTTAGGCTCTTCCATAGACTTCTCCCAACCCCCTCTCTATCCCCCAACAATAACAATAACAACAATAAAGCAGTTTGCATTGAGGAGTTAGAGATGTGTATTTCTATACTCTGTTTTTTTCCATCTGTCCATCCGGCTGTGGTGTATGCGTATGGTAACACTGCGTTCCGAGCTTTAGATAATGACATTCAGCTTACATTCAACAACAATAATAATATCCCATTTCG
>NC_061102.1:10982043-10984543 GCF_015104395.2 Macrobrachium nipponense
CTATTTGATGCTATAGAGTAATATAGGGGAGAATTTCTTGCATGTTTTGAATGCATACGTAAGGGCACTACATTTTTTCTCTGGATATTTGTGTTCCAGAAATTGTGAGTTTTCTTGCACAATACATTAGTTGTATTTGTGACAACTTTGTGAGAGATAGGAAACTTGGTTAAGTTTTCTAGTGGCTTATGTCGTAGTGCATATGGGAAGTCTTTGCTTAGACACTGCGAGTTGGGAATTCTGTTATAATGACTTGTGGCACATTGGTGGTGGTTTTTTCTAGAACTTTCTAGGACAGTTTTATATGCCGAGTTTTTGCCCTTTTTTTAGCAGTTATGCTAAACGGAGAGAGTTTTATAGTTTTTACTATAAACATTGAGTTATTCTCTGGAGAATTGGAGTTAATATTGAGATATAATTGAGATATATTATTTTGGGAGATAATTGGAGGTATATATTATTTTGGAGTTATTTGAGATATAATATATGGGAGATATATATTTTTGGCCATTTTTGATATTTGCCAATAGTGGTAGAGATATGTTTAGTTCAATTATTTTGCAGCCATCTTTGTTGCAAATGGAGACACATATTGGAGAGAGTATGGGGCAATATTTGTGAGTATGTGAGTTAGATGCCTTGAGTGCACATTTTTTTGGAGATGGGATTTCATTTTTTGATATTCCTTTTTGGAGATATTATTTGGAGCCTTGTTTTGTTCCACATGGAGTTATGGGGGAAATAGAGGTAAATATTTTGTATTTGCCGAATAGAGGTGATCATTCTCTATTCTTGGAGTGGTGTCTTTTTTTTCTACTGACATGTGGCTATTGGAGAAATAAGAGAATAATATATGGGTGGGGTTGGTTATTAACCAAATGGAGGAAATAAATATTTTTAACCGGAGGGTGTTACTATTGATATGATGTCTCATAATGGAGTTGGAATTAATCTTGGCGGTGACTCTTTTTTTTGTGGTTATGGGAGTTTTTTTTGAGCAAAGAGAAGATTTCTGTGGTTCTCTTTTTTGATTTCGTGTCTATTTAGAGGCGAATGGCATTACAGCATTACGAGTCATATGGAGATGTGTGTGCATTTGTTATGTCACAAGTGTGTTATTCTTTGGAGAAATATAATTGGGAAAAAGTCATGTTGAGAGAATAAGTCTTCGAGACAAATTTTTGAACACATTAGTCATATCCTGGAGTAAATTTTGTGAAATGTGTCAGTTAGACCTTTTTTTCTTGAGAATCATGAGTTTCCAAACTTACGTGTCTGACTGGACAATTTTGTGCTGTGTTTGAGCATGCGTCCGCAGGTGATTTTTCTGCTGACAAGCGATGTGATGAGCCGTGTGATGAGCGTGTGCTGATTCTTCTCCTTTGATGGTGATAGGTCAGAATTTTTGCAATATCTGGAAATGTTGGCTATAGCATTTCACGAAAGCGCATGTGTGAGAGTTTGCTTTCTGGCAAATTACATAACTTTACATGGAGCATTTCTTGGGAAAAACGCGGGAGTTATGCATATTATACATGTATTATGTATTTTGTGATTGGGAAATCTACTTGTGATTATTTTTTTTTTTATTATTTTTCTTCCTTTTCCTATGAGAGATATGATTTATTTGGGGATTGAGCTTAAGTAACATTTCTTTTTTGGACGGGAGATTTGATTTTACCGGGAGATGTGATTTTTCGAGGGTTATTACTTACGTAAATGGGAGTTTGACATTAAGTCTCATTGTGATTAATTATTGAGCAGTAAAGAGGTTTTTGCTGTTAAAAGTTGGAGATTTTTGCTGATTTTGTGGGTTGTTTAAATGTCAGCTTGCGAGAACATTTTGGGTTTGGGTGTTACGTGATTCTTTTTCTTCTTGAGACTCGTTACGAATTTTTTCTTTTTTTTTTTTTTTTTTTGTGAGCACATTCGAGTTCGAAATGTGAGTGCAGAATTCCGTGGAGTTGCTGTGATTTCCGAGTTGTGTGTGTGTGCTGAGGTGCGAGTTTGTTTGGGAATTGAGTTGGAGAACTTGATGTTTCTTTTTCTAGAGAGTTGTGATAATGACTTATCATTTTAGTAGTCATATTTAAGGGAGTTAATTGGGAGACGTTCAGTTAGTATTTCTGACTTTTTGAGATCATTGTTTGATAGAAGTAGTATGTTTGGGTTATTTTGCTTAGATTGACCAGAGACTGACTGACATACTAACGCCCCAAAAAAGTCGTCCCCGACACCAGCAAGACGTCCACCAGCCGTGAAGTGAGGTTGCTGCTATGTTGTCCAGGGTGATTACACAGTCCATCCATAGGTGATCGAGAGAATTCTACAGCGTGTTTTTTTGGGGATCTACAAGAAGCCGTGAGGAGTCTTCTACGATGCAGGGAGGCATTCCGTCTTCCTGCAGTTGCTACAGTCTACTGTCTGTTTCAGCTACTTGCAGACAAGCGAAGAGGATATTCAAGAATCCTAATGCAGAAAATATGAGAGAAAATGCGTC
>NC_061102.1:10997043-11002043 GCF_015104395.2 Macrobrachium nipponense
CTCGGTGATACGGTGTCCCGTGACTCAACTTTCGCCCGATCAATCTGTCTCTCCCGCTTTCTCTCTTTTTCTCTCTTTCTCCCTCAATCTGTCTCTCTCTCTGTTTCTCTCTTCTTTCTCTCTTGCTCTCTTTTTCTCTCTTTCTCCCTCAATCTGTCTCTCCCTCTTTCTCTCTTTTTCTCTCTCCCTCATTGTGTCTCTCCCTCTTTCTCTCTTCTTTTTCTCTTGCTCTCTTTTCCTCTCTTTCTCCCTCAATCTGTCCCTCCATCTTTCTCTTTTTCTTTCTCCCTCAATATGTCTCTCCCTCTTTTTCTCTCTTTCTCTCTTTCTCCCTTAATCTGCCTCTCTCTCTCTTTTCACTTTTTCCCTCAATCTGTCTCTCCCTCTTTCTCTTTTTCTCTCTTTCTCCCTCAATCTGTCTCTCCCTCTTTCTCTCTCTTTCTCCCTCAATCCCTGCATCTCCTCTCTCTCTCTCTCTCTTTCAATCCCTCAATCTTGGGACTCTCTTTCTCTTTCTCTCTCTTTTTCCCTCAATCTGTCTTTCCCTCTTTCTCTCTTTTTCCCTCAATCTGTCTCTCACTCTTTCTCTTTTTCTCTCTTTCTCTCTTAAAATGATGATTCTGGAAACAGAATATAGAATGTTATTTTACCCTTTGGGAGAATCCAGATAATGTCCTTCTATTCAGCAAGAACTTTATTTATTTATTGACATTTTTACCGTTTTATTTATTCATTTATCAATCTGCCCTTTTTTCTCGCTTCCTATAACTGGTCTCTTCTTTGTGTACTTCCCGTTATCGTGTGTAATTTCTTTCAAATGTATACATAGGAAGCAGAGATAAAATGTGATGTAACCCTTTTGGAGAATTCTGACAATCCTCTTTTATACAACCCAAATATTTGTGACTAATCTCGTCTTTCTGTATTTCCTGTTATGTTCTGTAACATCTTTCAAATGAAGTCTAGAACTCTATATTCTTTGGAAGCTTGAATTGCAAGTCAGTGACCCCTGTGGTCTTTTTCCTTGTGAATAGGGTTTTATCTAATAATAATAATAATAATAATAATTTTTCCAAGTTGCCTTCTAGGGCACTTGGAAAATTAGTCTGTTCATGGCATTATTTCCTTGACATAACTCACGCAGGGTAATAAATCATTTAAAGCATAATACAATGGTTAAGATATTGATAATCCAGTTACACAAGTCGTGTATAAACCCGGCGAAAATACAAAAGGCATTCTATTGACTTAGCCATTCTCGGAAACAACACCGTTATCGGATACTGTCTCGAGAGAGTGAAAGAGTAATGTCCTGTTTTCATAAATCTTTGATGAGGCAGAGGGTCGGTTTATCTCTCCCGAGAGGGGTCAGTGTGAAAAGAGTAGGGATATATATATATTTATATATATATAATAATATATATAGTCTATATTATATATATATATATATATATATATATATATATGTCATGTATTATAATATATCTATATATATATATATACATAGAATATATATTATATATATATATTATATTATATATAATATATATGTGTGTGTGTGTGTGTGGTGTGTGTGTATGTATGTATGTGATATATATATATATATATATATATATATATATATATATATATATATATATATATATATATATATATATATATATATATATTTCGAGCTACAAATATCTTTAAACATCTAATTCGCTCCTACCTCGAATTGATAGATACATTTTCATATATGTAAACCGAAGGGGAAGTTTTTTAGTTGATAATAATTTCGTCCTCTGGGTTCGAACCACCGTCCAATGGAGAAGGACGAATTATTATCAACTAAAAAATTTCCCTTCGGTTTACATATATGAAAATATATCAATTCCGAGTAGAGCGAATTAGATGTTAAAGGACATTTGTACTCGAATAATTTATATGAATCACGGTGATGTGATAATTATCATATAGATATATATATATATATATATATATATATATATATATATATATATATATATTTATATATATATGTGTGTGTGTGTGTGTATCAATATATGGAAAACTGAGAAAGTTCATCAAAGATTAGACTTTTGATAAACTGAAAAAAAACACCTGTATCCCTTTTGAGAGAGAGAGAGAGAGAGAGAGAGAGAGAGAGAGAGAGAGAGAATAATTACTAATCTCTCATTGCGCTACATACACAAACACACATACTCTAACTGAGAAGACACCAACATTCAGAGCGTAAACAAACTCCACAAACCACCGTTTCCCTGTCCCGTAACTTAAGCACTAACGCCATCCTTCTTAATGGCTTGCCCTCAACGTCAGCCGTAATACTTTCTGTCTCGACTCGTCGTCGTCGCCTCCTTTAGGAGGAGGAGGAGAGAGGATGAGGAAGTGGAGGAATTGGAGGAGGAGTAGGAGGAAGAAGAAGAAGAGAAGACTGCATTATTATACGATTACCAAGTCCCGAGATTATAACAGGAAACAACTGCCTTCAGAAATGGACACTTACACCTCTGTCGATTGCAGTTGGGTACCTGAGGAAATGCCTCCCAGGTGTACAATTGTTGCAGTACGAATTTGCTGGGCATTTGAGCAGCCGTGGAGGACAGAGCGAAGCGAGGGGGGAAGGGGGGGGGGGGGCGGCTGGAGGAGAGGACGAGGGATGGAGGGTTTTTGGAGGGAGGGAAAAGGGTGGAGGGTTTCTTTGGAGGAAAGAAAGATGGAGGGTTATTGGGGAGGGAAAAGGGATAGATAAAGATAACAGAGAAAGAAAGAAGAAACAAGTAGGAAGCAAGATAAGAAAAAAGAAAACATTGCGATACAATAAATGGCTAATCTTATAAAGAGGTAATTATATACTAGAAAATGGATCATAAGAATTGGCAAAAATTTATGTAAGAATGAATATATCTATATAAATAGTTTACGTATAATGTTAAGCAATAAAGAAAGATAATATAGAAAATAATAAGAAACATGAATACGAAGCAGGAAAAAAATTAAAAACAAAAATACCAGAATTAATGACAGGCAATGTATAAAAATAGATAAAAAAGGAATACATGATTTGCGTACAGTGTGAACCATTTAAAAAAAGGTGATAGAGAACGAAAGAAAAGAAAATCAAGCAAAAAAGAAACATCAGACTTGAAATATACCAGAATTATCGACAGGCAAAGAAAGAGAACAATTCAATCAGTGAGTGCCGATCGCAGAAGACCAAAATTAGGGTCACACCACCAGAAATATGCCTCCACGCCCGTCCGAGTATGCCACTTTTAACCTGGGGCCAAGGTAATTAAACCGAATTCTCGTGGACCCGTTGAGTGGGTGAGCTGGGTCGAACGAGGACCTGTAATCGAATGACGCTCGTAATGTCTTGCGTATTGGGGACTTGTGGGGCTGGTTTTTGCTAACTTTCAGTTTCATTTTCCGGTAGAATTTGACTTTTCGTTGTAGTATTATAGCTGCGTTACTACTACTACTACTACTACTACTATTATTATTATTATTATTATTATTATTGATTATTATTATATTATTATTATTATTATTCAGAAGATAAACCGCTCATGATATGAAACAAGCCCCAGTTTGACAAGCAGGCAAAACCCCTCAGTTTTCACAGCAGGTAAACCTTCTCCCCCCCTACCCCTAGTTTTAAAAAAATGTAAAACATTACTAGTTTTCAAAGCAGTAAAAAGTACACCCCCAGTTTTCAAAGCAGGTAAAAAAAACAAGTGTTTCAAAGCAGGTAAAAAACAGTTTTCAAAACAGTAAAAACACCCCCAGTTTGCAAAGCAAGTTAACAGGTTAAAACCCCTCAGTTTTCAAAGCAGGTAAGAACACCCCCAGTTTGCAAAGCAAGTAAAAACGCCCACCAGATTTCAAAGCAGGTAAATAAACAGTTTCAAAGCAGGTAAAAAAACAGTTTTCAAAGCAGGTAAAAAAACCCAGTTTTCAAAGCAGGTAAAAACACCCCTAGTTTTCAAAGCTGGTAAAACAAACCCCCGCCCCACCCCCACCCCCACCCCCCCCCCCAAGTTTTTCAAAGCAGGTAAAACATCTCAGTTTTCAAAGCAGGTAAAACATCTCAGTTTTCAAAGCAGGTAAAAACACCCCCTAGTTTTCAAAACAGGTAAAACCTCTCAGTTTTCAAAGCAGGTAAAACCCCCAGTTTTCAAAGCAGGTAAAAACACCCCCAGTTTTCAAAGCAGGTAAAACACACACAATTTTTAAAGCAGTTAAAACACACCCAATCTTCAAAGCAGGTAAAAACAACCCGGCCCCCCAGTTTTCAAAGTAGGGCACAACGACACAGAGAAAGCAATCTAAAAACAACATCGTCATATATCTATAATAACGATGACATACAGATAGCAACGGCAAAACTAATAATAATAAAAAAAAATAAAAGCATTTTTTTCCAATTAGTCAAACTCCATTTGACTCTCCCATCATTATTTATCACTCCAAGATAATAACGTCGAGTTGACGGTTAACGGTAATTCATTTCATTAACGAACGCGACCGTCGATGTTAGATTAACGGTCCGCCCCAATAGAGTTATTATGCTCTTAATCGTCCGCTTTCATTTTCCAAATGCTTTTCTGACGGGTTCCAATGGAATAGGAATTGATGCGTGTCATTGTAGATATAATGAGGCAGCCTGGTAGGAATCTGGCTCTTGGGAAATATGGAATTACTGAAGTGTTATTATTTATTATTATTATTATTATTATTATTATTATTATTATTATTATTATTAGTGTCAGTAAGCTATTACTATTCTCATATAAATATAAACGGAATATATATATATATATATATATATATATATATATATATATATATATATGGTATGTATATATATATATATATATATATATATATGTATATATATATATATATATATATATATGATATATATGGATATATATATAGTATCATATAATACAGACATATCTATATATATATATCTACTATATATATACTATATA
>NC_061102.1:11009543-11084543 GCF_015104395.2 Macrobrachium nipponense
AGCTCATATAAGCTTGTATTTACTTTGGATAAAAATCTTATTTTAATTTCAAAAATAGTTTATAAAGACTGTTTACATACAATCTCTCTCTTTCTCTCTCTCTCTCTCTTGGTGGCATAGTGAATAGTTAATGGAACTGTTCAAAATCCAGAATGACATTACAAGTATTATAATCACGTTACGCTAAATACAAATCAGACCATAAACATTGGATTTAAACTAGAAACTGAATAATTACCTATTCAGGCCATAGTAAGTATGGCCACGGGCTTTCTCTTGACTGTATAAAGTTGCAAGTCGTAAGACAAATGCAGTTTTGCAACCACGGGGACAATTCCAAATCCTGTTAGCCATTCTTGACTACTATGGGTTTCAGAGCCGATGGAATAAGGTGAATGGGTTTCTGTCTGGTGGATGGGCGGGGCAACATTTCGTAAAACGATGTTTACCTTGCTTACGTAATGAATGTTTTTCGACTCATGGCTCACAATCATTGGCCATGACGTCAGCTAGATCATTTTTACTCTATAAAAATTAAAACTATCGGGTTTAGGTTATTGATAATGCTGACAAAATTTGTGTGTAGTTGTAAAATATACATATGTCAACTTTCAGCTACATCCGAGGCTTTGATAAGGAGCAAAATCCAAAAACCCGTGTTATAGAGGCCCTGAATTTCATAGTAGGTCAGGTGCCTCTACAAGTTATTCAGCCAATTGTTATAATACTGAGGGTTCACGATGATATTAATCAGAAGTTTAAACGAGTCAAAAATTGCGCCGAAAATAGATCTTTTCCGGTGGGCTCGGTATAATGCTGCATGAGCCGCGGGCCATGCCGCCTTAAACCGCGGCCCGGTGGTAGCCCGTCGTACATCTTTGTCAGAAGCGCCATTATGAATTTAACCTTAAATAAAATGAAAACTACAGGGGCTAGAGGGCTTCAGTTTGGCAGGCTTGATGATTGGAGGGTGGATGATCAACACACCAATTTGCTGCCCTCTATCACCAATAGATTTTAAGATCTGAGGGGGGACAGAAAATGTACGGACGGATAGGCTAAGCCGGCACAATAGTTTTCTTTTGCAGAAAACTAAAAATACCCATAGTAACATGAGTCTTGGAACATATGTAGACATATATAAGTATAGTATATAGGTATATTATATATATATATATATATATATATATAGATATATAAAAGATATTATATGTATATATATAATATATATATAACATATATATGTGTGTGTGTGTGTTTGTGTGTACGCGCGCGCGCGTGTGTGTGTGTGTGTGTGTGTGTGTGTTTGAAGTGCTCCCATAAGCTATTCAGCCAATTATTGCAATTATATGAATTAGAAGTTTAAAGAATATTCAAAGTAGCAAGAGTTTTGAAATGGAGAAACAAATCGCAGTTATGTTAGGGTATATACATTCAACTATACGAACCCATACATAAATGTGGATTTGTTTCTATAATCAGAAGTTTCATACGTAAATGTATAGGGTGTCCATAAAATCCCAGTACCATTCTGAGTAATAAGTACTTGTAATGGTACTGGAACTTTATGGACACCCTGTATATTTTATACACGTGTATAATTGATTAATTATAGGTACATATAGGTCCGAGGGAACAGATAGGTATTCAGCCAGTCATATGGATAAGTGTTCATACTTAAATGAACTAGAAGTGTAATACGTAAGTGTATATTTTTTAGACAAGTGTATAACTTTGGGAAATAAAGTCTAAAGTCCTCTCTCTCTCTCTCTCTCTCTCTCTCTCTCTCTCTCTCTCTCTCTCTCTCTCTCTCTCTCTCTGGATTATCACATCTGAAAGCTATCCCAACGCCAACCCAACTTCCACGCACTAATCTCTCTCTCTCTCTCTCTCTCTCTCTCCTCTCTCTCTTCGAAACTGCAAGGGAATATTAATCAACAAACTTCAAGCAGCTATAAAACAGTTAATGACGGAAGTTTGTCAAGTAAAGACGATCTGGTTTCATAAAAGTAGAGGATAAAAAACTCCTAATGTTTAATGACCGTAGTTAGAGTTTTTTTCTTAAAACTCCTTTGAAAGGCAGTAGTTTTTTTTTTTTTTTTTTTTTTTTTTTTTTTTTTTTGTAACGGTGTCTTCCGCCGTCTGATGTGATAGGATCTTTTATTCCTTTTTTTTTTTAGCTTCTTTGTGAAAAAAAAAAAAAAAAATTTTTTTTTTTGGAAAAAGTTTTTTTTTATTAGGGTGATACTCAGATATGCATAAACTTTTGTCTGTTGAAAAAGTCATTTGTGATGAAGAATATCATTTTCTGTGCTATCTTTTTAATTTGAGAATTTCTAAATAAACTTTCTTCTGTTGAAAAAGTTATTTGTAATGAAGAATTTTCTGTTATATCTTTTCAATTTGAGAATTTCTGCATCAGTTTTTTTTCACTTGATATTCAGACATATATAAAGTTTCGTATTTTCTAAAATATCTTTCATAACGAAAAACATCCATTACATTGATGTATTTTGAATTTGAAGTGTTTCAACGTCAGCTGATTAATTAAGCCTTTATATACTCGTATTGCTTTTCCGATAACAATGATTACATTTTGACAACTAAAAAGATGCACATCATTTACACATGATCTGAGTTGCCCTTGTGTAATATTTTAATACTTGCTGGATGGCGTGTGCTATGCTGCGCGGGAACCCGGCACTGCCTGTCATGTTTCCCCTACCTACCCCAGGCGGACAAACAGTTTTGCATGAGGAGGATAGCTATTTCATGTCTCCCCTACCTACCCCGCCCTAACCTTGGCGGACAAACAGGTTTGTATGAGGAGGGTGGATGTGTCATGTCTCCACCACCCTCCCGATCACCTACATACCCTGCGGTACCCTGGGCGGATCAAACAGGTTTGCACGAGGAGGGTGGATGCATCATGTCTCCATCACCCTCCCGATCCCCTACCTACCCTGCCCCCACCCGTGGCGGACAAACAAGAGAGAGCCTCTGGGATTTTGTTATTATAGACTGTTGTGTAATACTGCTTAGTGGATGGTTGGATAAGGGCTGAAATTTGGTATGTTTGATGATTGTAAGGTGGACGATCAACACACCAATTTGCAGCCCTCTAGCCTCAGTGGTTCTTCAGATGTGAGGGCGGAGAGAAAAAAGTGCTGACGGACAAAATCTAAAACTTCAACGCTTAATAAGAAGACCCTAATTTTTGTGATTCCTTTGGAATCCCTCGATAAAAACTTTGAAGAAGATATCCAGGGAAAATTGGTTGCGTATCAACGGCGCCCTTTTTGAAGCTCATTCAAATGCATCAGGCAGCGTGGGCGTCTGCCAGCCTAGGCTTAACTTCAGTGAAAGCCTTTGAATTAGTCTTAATTTGCAGCCTTTATCAGGAGGGCCTTCAGAGAGAGAGAGAGAGAGAGAGGGGGGTGGGGGGAGGGAGAGGGGGGTGGAGACTCCCATATTCTACGGGTCTATGAATTCTC
The DNA here is from genome assembly GCF_015104395.2 of Macrobrachium nipponense. Classification (NCBI taxonomy): domain Eukaryota; kingdom Metazoa; phylum Arthropoda; class Malacostraca; order Decapoda; family Palaemonidae; genus Macrobrachium; species Macrobrachium nipponense. Next base: position 11,013,038 of record NC_061102.1, read on the forward strand.
GTCACGTTTCTTCAAGAAGAAGTCCCGTGATTTCCCTCACGGGGAAGTTCATCAATTAGACATCAAGGCGTCGTTTCTAAACCCTCAACTTTACTCTTACGAGTCCGTTTGATTTTTCTAGCTTTTCTGTGAAAGAAAACTTTCGTGTCAGCTTCGTCAGTCCGTCTGCACTTTTTCTCTCCGCCCTCGGCTCTTAAAACCTCCTGAGGTTAGAGGGCTGCAAATTGGTATATCGAGCATCCACCTTACAATCATCAAACTCACCAAATTGCAGCCCTGTAGCGTTAGTAGTTTTTATTTTATCAAGGTTAAAGTTAGCGATGATGGTGCGTCTGGCTACGATATAGGACAGGCCACCACCGGGCGGCCGTTACAGTTATATCAGCCGCGGTCCATGCAGCACCATACCGAGACCACCGGAAGGTAGATCTGTTTTCGGTGGCCTTGATTATACGCTGTACAGAAAACTCGACTGCTTCGTCACATTTTTTAATGGTTGATTTTATAACTAATATAATCAGAAATGATAAAATCGTCTGCTAATTCATAATTGACAAATGAAGGATTCACACATAACGACAAAAGTCCATTTGAATGACTGATTATTTCGCTTGATTTGAAAAGAGGAAGTTGGAGCGGTTGGACAGCGAGGTCATTCGTCCCATTAAACAAAGGAGGTGATAGACAAGGATCTTAAGGAAAAAAAAGATAATAATTGCGCTGAGAAATAACAATCAGAGACGTTGGAAAGTAAGTTTGAAGGAATTAATACAAAATCAACAGAAATGAATCTAAGAAATACAAAGAACGTAAATATATCTCCCTCTGAGGAAATAAGATCAGAGCGCCTCAGTGGCTTGGTCGGTTTGGTCTTGGACTACCACCACGGTGGCCGCGAGTTCGATTCTCGGGCACCCCATTGAGGGTCAGAGATGTGTATTTCTGGTGATAGAAGTTCACTCTGGACGTGGTTCGGAAGTCACGTAAAGCCGTTGGACCCGTTGCTGAATAACCACTGGTTCCATGCAACGTAAAAACACCATATAAACAAACAAAGGACAGTTCTTTTACAAAGAACATTCGTCCCAGAAATCCAAAATGCACAAAAAAATAAAAATGTATCGGGGGTCCTACTCTGTTCTTGCTGTTTTAAGACTCAAGTTCGAACATTACGCTGCATAAACTCGACCAAATTGCTTTCTTGCCTTGAAGTTAAAAAAAGACATCGGAGGAACAAAGACCATGTTAGGGAAAAATTATGGAAAAAGACTTTCAAAATTTACATTTACTATTCTAATATATTTTATCATAGAATAACTGTGAAGATATAGCCAGGGGGTTTTCAGTATCTTAATCTGTGTAGTTGAAAACTGCCTTCTTTTTTTCTAATGCTTTCTTTTTGCAGGTGTTTGTAACACCTTTTGCAGCAGGATGTTAGTGGAAGGTTGGTTGTTTCTTAACGAATGATTGATGAGGAGAGAGAGAAAGAGAGAGAGAGAGAGAGATGCAGCAAGCTACTTTCGAGAACAAATTCCGAGTCTTAGTTTTGTTTTAGAGAGAGAGAGAGAGAGAGAGAGAGAGAGAGAGAGAAGCTACTTCGAGGACAAATTCCAGCCTCTAAGCTTTTAAAAAGATTTACAAGGAGTTACAAGGATTAGGATGTCTCAAAGAATTATTAGTCCATCCGAGGAGAAATCGTGTGCTCACTTAGAGGAGAGAGAGAGAGAGAGAGAGAGAGAGAACGCAGCACTTTACTTTCGAGAAAAAGATTCATGATCGATTATCGCCACAGCTTTTCATATATATATATATATATTATATATATATATATATATATATATATATATATATATATATATATATATTATATAGTAAATGTAACCGAGAGCTTTATAAACTTTTGGGAGGGGGGCGGGAGGGGGGAGGGTTGGAATTTCATTCTGAGGTGCCATTGCTGGTCTGGAAAAAGTTTGAATGTGGTCTGACCGATAACGAACTGCTTTTAAGGCGGGACATGGAAACGGCATTTGAGGTCATTCAGGATACGGCCAGGGGCAGAGGGGGAGGTCTTCTACTATATACGTTTCTTTGAAGTGCTGTGGATGATTCCTGTGGTGGTGATCGATCGTGAATTTGTTCTAGAAAGTAGGTTGGTGCCTGTGTTCTCTCTCTCTCTCTCTCTCTCTCTCTCTCTCTCTATATATATATATATATATATATATATGTTATATATATATATATATATATATATATAGAGAGAGAGAGAGAGAGGAGAGAGAGAGAGAGAGAGAGAGAGAGAGAGAGAACACAGGCACCAACCTACTTTCTAGAACAAATTCACGATCGATCACCACCACAGGAATCATCCACAGCACTCAAAGAAACGTATATAGTAGAAGACCTCCCCCTCTGCCCCTGGCCGTATCCTGAATGACCTCAAATGCCGTTTCCATGTCCCGCCTTAAAAGCAGTTCGTTATCGGTCAGACCACATTCAAACTTTTTCCAGACCAGCAATGGCACCTCAGAATGAAATTCCAACCCTCCCCCCTCCCGCCCCCCTCCCAAAAGTTATAAAGCTCTCGGTTAACGCATTATATAGTATATATATTATATATAACCTTTTTGGCAAGAGGTCGGTCAATTTCATGGGCGGCGCGGCACGTCTTAAAATTGGAACATGTTTTTGCTTTTTTTTTTTTTTTTTTTTACCTTTCGAGAAATATATATTCCTTTTTTTTTAAACTATAATAAACTTGCAACTGTGGCGACATTGCTTTGAAGATTGCGCAGCATAGTACATGAATTATAAACTCTTATGTTCATTCATATGTTTAGTTATTTTTGTGTCGAAGTTAAGGGCTCTTGATTTTTTTTTTTTTTTTGTTTTTTTTTTTTTTTTTTATGCGTCTCTCGCTAAATTTGAAAGCATTTCAAATGGCACCTGACACATGTGTCTTGTGCAGTCAGCTTTCGATTCTGTTAGCGAGTTACTATATATTTCATTGCTTTATTTATAAAAATATTTACTACACCCAAATGACGTTATATGAGTAAACGCAATATCATGTAGTAGGCACACTTGACCAATCAATCATTTAATATAACACAAAACCCAATATATTTATGACCTTAATTTGGATGTTGCATCAAGAATTGCAATGTATCTGTGTTGCCCAAGATGACCATAAGCCTTGCAACGCCAGTTTGCGTAGATGGATTAATTCCGTTGAAGGCGTTTCTGCGTGAAATTCGTTTGAGAGTAATCGTTTGAGAGTAACAGTTTGCTGTGAATAGTACCTTTGCAGGTTTATTTTGTCTCTGTGTTGCCCAAGACCTTAATGTTCAAGGCCTCCGATGAACCATAAGCCTTGCAACGCCAATTTACGTAAGTGAATTAATGAATTAAGTATGTTGAAGGCTTTTTTGCATGGAATTCATTAGAGCGTAATTTTTTTATCTATTATTTGAAAAATACATTAATACATCGATGCATTTATTATTAAGTCAGTCCATGTGAATATTACCTGGACAAGTTTGTTATAATAACGATACTTTCCATATCATTAACATTATCAAAATCTTTTACGCAAAGAATAATAATACCTCAGTATTACAATCCTACTCATTTTCCGAGTTAACCACCATCGGCTTGTTAGCAAACTTCGCCAAACTGGTTTTTGACACCTCACCGTGACCTTAGCCAGGCCTCGGGCAATCACGTGGTGCTCCCTGAGATTCTTTCTTTTACTCGAATTTTTGCTTAAAATGGGACTACTAACGCCATCTTATCGGCCACCTTTGGAAACTCTGAGAGTATCCTAATTCAGCTGAGAAGCTCTTGTAGTTTCGGCCAGGGAATGTTGAATACTAAATAAGTAAAAACAAGAACTTAACGTAAACTGTACTATATTCTTTAAGAACGTCAATATCATAAGGAAAAGTTATTTGGAATTCATTCACGATTGTAATGAGCAACAGAAAAGCGTTCATTTGGTATTTCACAATGACTGCTTTCGAAGACGGAGCCAGAATTACAAATGCAATACGAGATCGTGATATTTTCTACAAGATTGCAGACGCTTAAAGTACACTGATAATTAAGTAGAAATTATTTATTTAGGATTATTTATTACTTAGCATTAGTATATAGCACAGGAGGCACACATTTTAGGTAGGTTTATCGTCACCGGAATATTGCTAATGTTGGCTATCCTTATTCGTCAAGGACTTTCAAGGATAAACATTACGATTCTTTTACATTTAACTCAGACTAAATATCCTCAATAAATTATGCATGAAAAATAATTCCAGGACATTTCTTTTCATTTAAAATGTAGGTAATGCTGGTCACAGATAGTACTGCAGAATATTAGGGAATTAAATGACAAATGAAAGTGTCTGACATATCTTAAAAGAACGATAAACAGTCGCAGTCAACAGTAGAGACAGTGGTGTTCTTTTAGGCTAGATCAGAATCAGTGTTGTTTTAATTGATATCATATTACAGTAGACTATGATGAAGTTCAGACCAGTTAATTATTTTTTAATTGATATCATATTACAGTAGACTATGATGAAGTTCAGACCAGTTAATTATTCTTTAAGAAAATATGTATTTCTAAAAGCGTTGCCTAAACAAGAAAGGCAGTAGCCATTGAGAACAAATAGCAATAGAGTGTCTCTCTCTCTCTCTCTCTCTCTCTCTCTCTCTCTCTCTCTCTCTCTCTCTCTCTCTCTCTCTCTCTCCCCGCTAGTTCTCGATTACCTTTAAGTCAAGGCTCTAACTTTTTTCCGAGCCTTCATTCTTCTTCATTTATATTTCTGCTGGAGGAATTTCTCACATTTTATTTGCTAAGCCTCTGGGCTGTTGGGAGACCTTGGCTTAATATTACCTCTCAAGCAGATTCTTTCTGCTGTGTCGAGTTACAATGAGGTTTCTGTTTTGTGCTATATTTTTAGCTTTTATTTATAGGTCTTTGCAACACCCAAACAATGTTATAGAAGTCAACGCAATTTGATGTAATTGAATGTTTGTGATTATTCTATTGTATGCTAAGCATATTTATATTTCAGCAAATTATAAGAAATTGTTATTAATTTCACATTGCATGAACCAACTTATCTGTTTGCTTGTGAACGTGCCTACACCTGTCTGTCTGTCTGTCTCTCGTTACAGTTTTTGTGTCTGTATAACTTTTAAAACAACTTCCCTGTATGCTTTTGGCTAAGCATGTTTATATTGTTAGAAAATTATAAGAAACTAGTATTGTTTTCTCATTTGCGTATATCAAATTTAAATCAAATTTCATGTATGGTCGCCAGCGTTCCCCTATCTGTTCTGTCACTCTGTCTACCTGTCCGCCTCTCGTTCCAGTTGCTGTCTGTATTTTTCATTTCAAGTCCACCCCCACCCCCCACCTCTCTCTCTCTCTCTCTCTCACTCTCTCTCTCTTTCTCTCTCTCTCTCTCATTCTTTTTGCGAAAAGAACCCTTAACCTTATTTTCCAAAAACGACGTGATGAAATACTAAGAACGCCTTCCACTTTTCGAAATGAGCCCGGGGCGTCTTTTATCTTGCAGTGGAATTATTTCCTTTTTTTTTCATTTTCTTTTTTTTTATTTTCTTTTTATTCTCGTCTCGTAAATAGGAAGAGATGCAAGGAGGAGCCTCGCCTCTCTTCGCCGTGAACCAGCTCTCATTAATGTTTCACGACCTGGAGAAGAAGGGGAAAAAGGGGAAAAACAACTTCGGGAAAACTCACTAAGGGATGATTAAAGTTGAAATCCACTGCTCGGGGGTTTGTTTACTGATAAAAAGGGGTTGCTTGAACTTGTGACCTGAGGGTATGTCTTTATTGGCATAGGAAGCCTTGAGGCAAACGTTATGTACCCGTAGGTACTCTTCCAAAAACGGCCAGCAATCACGGACGAAATTTAATTGAAAGCTCGCTCAAAGGGAGTAAAGGGAAACATTAAGCCTTTTCTCTCTCTCTCTCTCTCTCTCTCTCTCTCTCTCTCTCTCTCCACACACACGTACCTCCCGGAGATGAAAATGTTTAGCTGAACTCTTCAACTCCCAAGAGGAAACAAATAAAGTCTTTTAAGGAATTTCTCGGCGCAGAAAGAACTACACACAACGAAAGAGGTTGGGGTCGTTAAAGTTCCTTCTTTACTGCTATCATCACTCTCTCTGAGAGAGAGAGAGAGAGAGAGAGAGAGAGAGAGAGAGAGAGAGAGAGAGAGAGAGAGAGAGAGAGAGAGAGAGAGAGAGAGAGAGAGAGGAAAATGATTAGGAAAGGAGATACGTTGCCATAAAAAATTCGCCAAAATAATTCAGCGATGTTCATACTTTCTGTATTTTGGTTCTCACGAACTTCCCATACTTGCATTGCCTGATATGTTTTTCATACAGTAAAAACATGTCATCAACGCATATTGTCGGCATATCGCAAACATGTAAATTAGTCGACGACCTTGAGTGGCTAATGAACCTTTGGTAAATGCTGGATAATCAAGTAAAGCACCTCTTAAGAACTGTCCCAATAAGTCATTGACTCGTGTTCAACCTTGGAAAGGGTGCGCCTTCATTACAGATAAACATGTCGTCAACACACGTTAGCAACGTATCACATACATGTCGCAAACATGTTGACAACTAGTCAAAAACCACGTCAGAACTAAATTTTGGAAAGTGCACCGGTTTAGAACTATCCCAACAAGTCTTTGACATGCACTTGATTTGTCTGTGACATGTAAGTGACAAGTTTCCCTAACTATCCCAGTAAGTCCTTGACATGTGTACAACTTGTCTATGATGTGTGGGCGACACGATTTCCTAATTATCCCAGTAAGTCCTTCAAGTAGCACAACTGTCTGTGACGTGTGGGCGACAAGTTGCCCTAACTATCCCAGTAAGTCCGTGACATGTGTACAACTTGTCTGTGATGTGTGGGCGACAAGTTGCCTTACGACTGGGAGTCAAAAGAGCAATGTGCTCATTCCATCCCTCTCCATCTTCCTCCTCCTCCTCCTCCTCCTCCTCCTCCTCCTCCTCCTCCTCCTCCTCCTCCTCCTCCTCCTCCATGCATCTCAGATGAAAGAAGGGTTGCATAAAAAGCTTTGCAGAGCAGTGCAGAGCAATGTGTGCTCTGCAAATGCAATCGGGAGAGCGATAAAGGAAGGCTATCATGCGATCTGGAGGCTGCAGAGTCAACAGCAGAGGGCGAAGTTAGCTCAGCCGAAAAAGACCAAAATCAAGTGGGTCGATCATTTGATTAATTGATTATTGGGATTTTTCTGGCGTCGCATCTACTAGGGTCACTGACGACACATTTTGATGGATTTGCTTTGTGTATTGCTTGGTACTTTTCAGATACGTTTGAAAGTGGTTTATTCTTAGAAGTTTTAAGGAGAAATCTATACAAATTTTAATTGGCTAAAAGTAATTTTCTCCAAGAAGTTAATAAGGTATATTAATTGAGATTATTATTATTATTTTATGATTATTATTATTATTAATTTATTATTATTATTATTATTGAATTAGTTATTATTTTATTATTATTATTAAATTAATTAGATTAAATGTAAGAGAACAGCTAAGAAAATAACTTAGAATCACTTTAAAAGAAAATCATTAAAAAATTATTAGTCTTTAAAACATAAACTATTGTTTGCAACTGAATTATAAACTAAAAAAAACACATTTTGTTCTCGTGAACAACTAGTGAACACTTGGAACAAACGTCTATCGTTCCAAAGCACAAGACGACTAGAAAAAAAAACTAACTTTCCCTTCACCAGACTTAGAAATTAATATTCCTAGATTATATTCCCGTAATAATATTCCAATATCGACAGTACCTATCAGTGGTAAATCCTTTTCCGAATCTCGCCGAATCCCAGATATGAAATCCCTCTAGTCTCCTCGAAGTGGATTTATCAGGAAAGATAAACATTAATCACAGCGAATTCTCTCCGACTCGAAACGTTCGTGAATGGAATTGTTGCTTATCAATATAAGAGGAAAGTAAGAGATAACGGCTGAGGATGAGAGAGGGAGGAATATCTCTCCTCACTCCGTTTCCAAGGATGGAGCCAATTTGGACGTTAAGCCTCTCTCTCTCTCTCTCTCTCTCTCTCTCTCTCTCTCTCTCTCTCTCTCTCTCTCATTAGATCATTGTCGTCCAACCTCCTATGTCTTCATTTTTTCTTTCTTGCTGTCACATTTCATATTCTCTCTCTCTGTCTCTCTCTCTCTCTCTCTCTCTCTCTCTCTCTCTCTCTCTCTCTCTCTCTCTCTCTCTCTCTGCATCAAATCGTTGTCCAACCTGTTATTTTCTCATTTTTTGTCACTTTTGATATTCTCTCTCTCTCTCTCTCTCTCCTCTCTCTCTCTCTCTCTCTCTCTCTCTCTCTATTTGAAGCAGATCTTTGTCCATGTCCAACCTCCTATATTTTTTAAATTTTCTCTCTCTCTCTCTCTCGCGCTCCTCTCTCTCTCTCTCATCTCTCATCTCTCTCTCGTCTCTCTCTCTCTCTCGTAAGTAGCCATCTTGCTTGGTGAGTCGTACCCGCGTGAAGTCAGATTAATCAACAGATATCACAAGTTTAACATACGACTAGAATTTGAGAAATATCTAGAAGTGTTCGTGAACTATCGGTGATAAGATTAGTGTGAAAATAGTAGGATAAAGCGTCTTCTAAGTTAGTTTATCAAGTGTAATACTATAAATCAAAACAAGATGGCAGTAAGTTCCAACTGCGGGAAGAGGTGGCGTAATTTGGCGTGTCCTAGCAGATTCGCAATACAATGAGGTAGCAGGAAGGGAACTGGCATTTCTCATCTATGAAATCAGCAACAGTCCTAACCAAAAAGATACAAAAGCATTCATAGATATATTAGAAGGATATAATCCTTCAAACTGGAACAAATCTAATGAAAACATCTTGAAAATAATTGAAGAAGTTCCAAATAAAATCCAAGTGGTCAAGAGACTCATAAAGAAAATATACATAAACCAACATATTCCGACAAAGAAAATGAATAAGGTGAATCTTGTGAATATCCTAATTGATGCATTAGGAAAAAGAATGCCAAAAGCATGCAAACAAACTGTAAGGGTTTGGATTTATAGCATAGTCAATCCACAAAACCTAATCAGAAAATGTGCTGCATGCAACATTCCGACCCATCCACAGTGTGCTGAGGTAATACAAGATTTGAGAAAAGATACAAGAATTTTTTGTTCAACATGTCTATCATGGATAGACAATGTTATTAAATCAAGATTGAATGTACAAATAGTTGAGGATGAAGAAGAAGAGGAGAGGAAGAAGAAGAAGAAAAAGAAGAAGAGGAAAACGGAAGAGAAGTAAACAAAAATGAAATGACAGAAAAAAAAATAAGGAAAACAAAGAACAAGATAAAAGTATGGATGCAGAGATACTCATTGATACTACATATGAGGCAATAAGCAGCATACCTACGAAGAAATAAATTACGATATGACAACAGAAAAGCAAATCCCGAAGAGGCTCTACCCAGATCTATACAATGACGGGAAAGAGGAAAAAATAGACAAGAAAGACAAAATCTGCAACCTTTTGAAAAGAGGGAATTGCAGATTTGGAGAAAGATGTTACTACAAACATCCTAAGATATGTCAAAACTATGAAATATATTGGTAAATGTGCATACTTAGATGGATATGGGGATGATTGCAGAGATCTGCATCCAAAAAATATGTAAAAACCTAAAAGAAGGAAAAGGATGTAAGTTCGACAAAAAATGCAAATATATGCACCCTGTAGCCATGAATCATAATCAAATAAATAACCAACCAAGTAATAAAATCCAAAATAAGAAAGAAACAAATAAAGAGAGAAAAATCAAGAATATCAGGTAAAAGAGAAAAGCAAACCACCAATGAGATATGCAGAGGTGTCAGCAAAAAATTTCAAAGCATCAGCTCCGAAATTCTACTCAAGAGATAATAACTGTATTTATTATGCAAGAGGATATTGCAGAAACGGAAGAAAATTGCAGCACAATTCAGACCACAAAATGAATAATTATGATGAAGGAAGATCAAATTATATGGAAAAAGTTGGATTTTTTAATGTCAGAATTTCTGGAAATGAAAAAAAAGAATAACATACCAGAACAGGAAAGAGACATGGGAAAAAATCCTTATTACTACCAGTATTAAATGAAGGAGAAAACACGCAAACCATCATAGTGATGAATGCGCAGGGTTTAGTTACGAGTAACTCAAAAAGAAAAAATAGAGTACTTAGAAGAACTAACCCAAAATAAAATGAAAAGAAAATAGATATAATGAATATAAGTGAAACCTGGTATTCCAAGAGACTGGGAATGATGATCAAATAAAAGGGTTCCAAACTTATAGATCAGATAGAAAAAATAGGAATCAAGGGGAACCGCAATCTATGAAGTACAAAAACAAGGAAAATATATGAGAATATAGTAACTCAGAATGTGAACTAATAGCGGTAGAATTTGAATCTGAAAAATTGATGAACATAGTAATATATAGACCTCCTAATACTAAAGAGTTTGACTTAATAATTGAAAAATTGGATGATATATGTAGCAAATCACAAGGACTGGACTATTCTTCCTATCTGGTGACTTCAACTTTCCTTTCGTAGAATGAAGAACGAATAGGATTGTGGTTGTACTTATACATATAAAAAAGAGAGTAATAGTAGTGCAGAAGATAAGAGGCAATTTGAAAAGCTATTAGATATGCTACTAGAATACAACATCCAACAAATAAATCACCTGCCAACAAGAAAGGAAAATACTTTAGACCTAGTATTTGTGAACGAGATGAATTATGTTAAAGAAATAATAGTTTATAATGCGAATATTTCAGACCATAATGTCATAGAATAACAGTTCATTCCAAAGCAAGTGAAAATAGAGATAAGCAAGAAATGAAAAAGTGGGAAGGATATGGAAAATACAACTTCTACAGTAAAATATAAAATGGTCAGAAATTAATGAAGAATTAAACAAAGATTGGGATAACATTTTCGTAAGTGATGACATAAAAGGTAAATACGGAGATATTATATAAAATATTGGAGAAAATAGTGGAAAAATAAAAAATATACCGAAGAAGAAAAGTAAACATCATTCATGCATACCAAGAGACAGAAGGATCTTGTTCCAGAAAATCAGAAAGTGGAAAAAAGGTCTTGCAAAAGAAAAAATGCATGGAAAGTTATAGAACTAAAAAGTAAGATAGAAAATGCAGAACAAAAGATTATACAATCAAAAGAAAATGAAAAACGGGACTTGGAAGAAAAAACCCTATTAAATTACAAGCTCAAAAACCCCAAGCTATTATACTCATATGCGAAGAAGATGAATAAAAGAAGAATAGAAATAAGGCCCTCTGAGAATTGAAGGGAGATTAACGAATGAAAAAAAAGGAAATTTGCAACTACTGGCAGAAACGATATAAGAGAGAATTCACCCTAGAATAGATAATGAAGATAATGATATAGAAGTAAGGGATGAAAATAGTTGAATATTTAGCTGACATAGATATTAATGAAGCTGATATTGTGCAGGCTATTAATGAAATTAAAATGGAGCTGCTGCAGGGCCTGATGGAATTCCTTGCTATTTTGTTAAAGAAAGTAGTTCATTCTATCGCAAAGCCACTTGCAATATTATTAAGACAAAGTGTAGATACAGGCAAGATTTATGATTGAGCACAAATTAGCATGATATTACCCCTACTTTCAAAAGTGGATCAAGACTAGAGGCAAGTAATTATAGGCCTGTGAGTCTAACATCACATATTATGAAAGTGTATGAAAGGGTAATGAAGAAAAATATTATGAAACATTAATAAAAAATAATTTGTTTAATAAAGGACAACATGGTTTCGTACCCGGAAAAAGTACACAAACCCAACTGTTAGTCCACCGTGAGAACATATTCAAAAATATGAAAAAGCGGAAATGAAACAGATGTTGGTTTATTTAGACTTTGCAAAAGCTTTTGATAAAGTAGACCATAATATATTAGCGAAGAAAATTAGAAAACACAATATCGTGGATAAAGTAGAGATGGTTAAAAGAATTTTTACACAACAGAAAACAGATAGTTATTGCAAACGACGAGAAATCGGATGAAGTCAAGGTAATATCCGGTGTGCCGCAAGGTACGGTGTTAGCTGCAATACTGTTTGTTATTATGATTGAAGACATAGACAATAATGTGAAGGATTCGGTAGTGAGTAGTTTCGCAGATGCACAAGAATAAGTAGGAAATTATTTGTGATGAAGATAGGACGCTCTACAAAGAGACCTTAACAAAGTATATGATTGGGCAGAGATAAATAGGATGGTATTTAACTCTGATAAATTTGAATCAATAAATTATGGAGACAGAGAAAGAAAGCTATATGCATATAAGGGACCTAATAATGAGACCATCACAAATAAGGAAGCAGTTAAAGACCTTGGTGTGATGATGAATAGGAACATGTTATGCAATGATCAAATAGCAACTCTGTTGGCAAAATGTAAAGCAAAAATGGGAATGTTGTTACGGCACTTCAAAACAAGAAAGCTGAACAACATGATTATGCTTTATAAAACATATGTTCGTAGTCCACTTGAATATTGCAATATGATATGGTACCCACACTATCAAAAGGATTATTGCACAAATAGAGAGTGTACAAAGGTCCTTAATACAGCTAGAATAGAAGAAGTTAAGGACCTAGACTACTGGGAAAGACTACAATTCTTAAAAATTAAAATATAGTCTAGAAAGGAGAAGAGAACGCTACATGATAATTCAGGCATGGAAACAGATAGAAGGAATAGCAGAAAATATCATGGAACTAAAAATATCAGAAAGAGCAAGCAGAGGTAGATTAATAGTGCCCAAAACTATACCAGGAAAAATAAGGAAAGCACACAGGACATTAATCCATACGCACCAGCATCGATAATGCAGCGTCTATTCAATGCGTTGCCAGCTCATCTGAGGAATATATCAGGAGTGAGCGTAGATGTGTTTAAGAATAAGCTCGACAAATATCTAAACTGCATCCCAGACCATCCAAGATTGGAAGATGCAAAATATACCGGAAGATGTACTAGCAACTCTCTGGTAGACATTAGAGGTGCCTCACACTGAGGGACCTGGGGCAACCCGAACAAGATGTAAGGTCTGTAAGGTCTGTAAGGTCTCTCTCTCTCTCTCCACACACATTTCATTCCGACCCCTTCATGACAACCAATTTTTCCGTTCGTATTTTTTTTTTCTCTAAATGATTCTTGTCAAGGGTTAGGAGACAGAGAGAGAGAGAGAGAGAGAGAGAGAGAGAGAAGAGAGAGAGAGAGAGAGAGAGAATAAAATCGAATAAAAAAATAAAACAAAATAAAAAAAAATGCTGGGAAAGGATTTGTGCTGAAATCCAGCCCAGCTTTGTTTTACACTTTAGTTATAATAAAAAAAAATAAAAATCTTTGTTTCCTTGACCCAAAGGGTGAAGGGAACAGAATGACTGAATCTTATTGATATAAAAAAAAGGATTGGACAGTCTTTCATTTTATTTCAATGGGAAATTAAGAAAAAAATATAAGATTTCTATTATTATTATTTCTATTATTATTATTATTATCATTATTATTATTATTATTATTATTATTATTATTATTATTATTATTATTATTATTATTATTATTATTATTATTATTATTAACTCAAGTTTCCAAAGGATATTATGGTGTTTATTTGAAAGTAACAGATGGTAATATACATGAATATCTTCTAAATACACACACGTTTGCCTGCTGTTTGCCACCTGTTCTCTCTCTCTCTCTCTCTCTCTCTCTCTCTCTCTCTCTCTCTCTCTCTCTCTCTCTCTGAAAAAACACAACTCACAAAGGTTGCATTTTTATTTCTCGAGTTCCTGCCCGTTCTGTTATTTCATGAACAGAGAACAGGAGGACAAGAACGGTATGAAACGTGTGTGTGTGGAGAGAGAGAGAGAGAGAGAGAGAGAGAGAGAGAGAGAGAGAGAGATAAGGAAAGGGATGTAGTGTCAGGAAAAATTGCAAATAAAATATGACATTTATTTTCTGGCAAAGTCACAGGTCGATGGAAGGGCCGAATTTGAGTATGTATGTATATGTATATGTATGTATTGTATGTATGTATGGGGATATGAGTGTACAGACACTCCTCAGCTTACAAACATTCAGAGATACGAACACCCGGTATCGCAAATTAAAACTGCGTTCCGAGCGCTCCCCTTTGCGACCCGTTAAGTTCAATTTTTGTTTTGCACCCCTATTCTGTACATGCAGTACTTATGTACGTACATGCTGTGTTGTAGGATGAAATAAACGCACAGTACTATATTGATTTTATATCACACTGTACTTAAATAGGCATGAAGTGTACAGTAACCAATTTACAAGCAATTCAACATACAAACAGTCGCCTTAAACGTAACTATTTTGTAAATAGGCTGATATCTGTATCTTATGTCAAAATCCTTCTTTCTTCTTTTTTTTAGCTTAAAAGTGAGAGAAAACTCATTTTCGATAAGTGTGCACTACAACATATACGCTAAAATACAGGTTGTGCCTTGCTGGATCTCCCAGTTTCTAGACAGAGGAGTTGCCCTGACAATAAAACGAGAGATTTCCAATGAACACGATTTCTTTATTTCGTCAAAGTAGGTTTTATTGCTATATTATATCACTTATTTCTACAATAGTGATAGTCAGACGTTTGTTGAACTACACGTGAGGCTCCACCATAAAAAGTTATTGAAAATAAAATTCGTCTGATATATAAGATTTGACAAAAAAATCTAATATTTCCTTAAGAATTTGGAAACGATCATTCGATACAGGCCTAATGCTGTGACCTACCTAATTGTAGAATCTCCTCTCTCTCTCTCTCTCTCTCTCTCTCTCTCTCTCTCTCTCTCTCTGCATCCCAGACCATCCAAGATTGGAAGATGCAAAATATACCGGAAGATGCACTAGCAACTCTCTGGTAGACAATATGTAAGGTCTGTAATGTAAGATCTCTCTCTCTCTCTCTCTCTCTCTCTCTCTCTCTCTCTCTCTATATATATAATATATATATATATATATATATATATATATATATATATATATTATATTATATATAGTATGTGTATGTGTGTGTGTGTTTATGTGCTAACTCGCAAAGGCCAAGCTCAAAACTATATGATATTCCAACCAAGGCTTCTAAATCATATGTATCAATAAATGTCAATGTCAATTTCAATTCTGCAATTTGATTGGGTTGTCCAATCAGCCGGACTCGGCTAATCCAATCCAGTGCCAATCACGAGAGAAATATTTCCCACTCGAATAATCCAGTTCCTGATCTCTTGATCTCTTTTGTTTTGGTCATCGGGGATATTGAATTAAAGTTAGTATAGGTATTGTTCTCAGCTAAAGGGAATTGTTATCTTTCTTGAGGACAGGAGATGTATCCTCTTTGAGAAATAATCTTATTGTTAAGTCTTAATAAAAGCCACAGTGGTGTGAAAATACTTGTGCGCAGAGTTATCACTTTTAACTCTGCGCATAAATATTGTTAACACTACTGTGGCTTTTTATTCTTGATAGAATAACCTCGTTGCAGGGGTTACTTGGTTCAGTATTCTTATTTTTAACTTGATAAATACTTTATTGCATTCTCTGTTACAAATGTAAAATTAGAAATTATTTACAAGTTGAATTATTAGCATAATGAATAGTTTTGTTACAATTTCTTATGCAAATAAAATTGAAAAACTTTTAATTATTTAAAATTGGTCTATTATTAACTGAATGAATACTTTATTGCATTCTCTGTTACAAATGTAAAATTGAGAATTATTTAAAATTCGAATTGTTAACATAATTAATAGTTTTTTTTACAATTTCTTATGTTAACGAAAATAAAAAACTTTTAATTATTCAAAAATAGGTCTATTATTACCTTAATAAATACTTTATTGCATTCTCTATTACACTTGTAAAATAAAAAATTATTTACAATGTGAATTATTTCTTATACAAATAAAATTGAAATACTCTATTGCATTCTCTGTAACAAATGTAAAATTGAAAATTATTAATAATTCGAATTGTTAACATAATGAATAGTTTTTTTTACAATTTGTTATGTAAACGAAAATAAAAAAACTTTAAATTATTCAAAAATAGGTCTATTATCAACTTAATAAATACTTTATTGCATTCTCTATTACAAATGTAAAATTAGAAATTATTTATAGAATTATTAACATAATGAATAATTTTTACAATTTCTTATGTAAATGAAAATAAGAAACTTTAAATTATTCAAAAATAAGCCTATTATTAACTTAATGAATACTTTATTGCATTCTCTACTACAAATGTAAAATGAAAAATTATTTATAATTCGAATTGTTAACATAATGAAAAGTTTACAATTTCTTATGCAAATAGAAATGAAAAACTTAATTATTTAAAAATAGATCAATTTGTAAATACTGTATTGTATTCACTGTCACAAATATAAGATGAAAAATATTCATAATTAAAATTATTAACATAATGAATAGTTTATTTTATAATTTCTTATGCAAATAGAAATGAAAAACTTGATTATTTAAAAATAGGACGATTATTAACTTTTTAAATACTGTATTGCATTCACGGTTGCAAATATGAAAAATATTTGATTATTCTAAAACAAAAGAAATAGTTTAGAACAATATATTTCCTAAAGAATTTGTCAATTCTAGCAAATGATGAAAGTATTTGCTTGTATAAACAGTCAACAGGGTATTTATATTAGTTCTTGCTAGCAACAAAAATTCTAATTAATGGGAAAAGTTGTTATATAAAATTGCATTAAACCTAAACTGTAATATAATAATAAAAATCCTTTTAAAGCACAGCTTCCCAAGCGAATAAAACCCTTGTCTTTACGAGGGAATTTTTTGCGAGGAAAAATCGTAGCGATTAATTAGCACAACACTGTCACCTTCTCTCCCACCCCCTCCCCTCCCCGCGTCTTCCCTTTATCCACACACCCCTCCGAAATTAATGCCCCCCCCCCCCCTCCCCCTTATCACTCACGAAATTTACCGCACCGAATAACAATAGAAAATCGTCGGACGTGAAACTAAAACGATGATATGCGTTTATCATTGGACGACCCTCCGAGCGATATTGTCACCGGGCCGGAAAACAGGATTAAGGTCCCATCGCCGATTCGTTGATCTGAGAATGAGATAACGTTTGCTATGATGGGAGAGGGAAAGAAAGAAGAAGAAGAAGAGGAGGAGGAGGAGGAGGAAGGAATAAAATGGGGAAGAAATGAGACGTGAGGGGCAAAACAAACTGTAAGTAATCATCCAGAAAAATTAATTTCTCGCTTTTGGAATGAAACAAGGAGGAGGAGGATGAAGAGGAAGGAATAAAAAGGAGGAAGAAGGGACACAAGTGAGGGCAAAACAAACTATTAGTAATCATCCAGAAAAATTAATTCCTTGGTTTTGGAATGAAACGAGGAGGAGGAGGAGGAAGGAATAAATTAAGGGGGAAGAAATGACAAGTGAGGGCAAAACAAACTATAAGTAACCATCCAGAAAAATTAATATCTTGGTTTTGAAAAGAAACAAGGAGGAAGAGGAAGGAGGAGGTGGTGGTGGAGGAGAAGAAGAACAAGAAGAAGAAGAAGAAGAAGAAGAAGAGAAGAGAAGGAGGAGGAGGAGGATGGAGGAGGAGAGGAGGAGGAAGAAAGGACAAGTGAGGGCAAAACAAACTATAAGTAATCATCCAGAAAAAAATTAATTTCTTGGTTCAATGAAACAAGGAGGAGGAGGAGGAGGAGGAAGAAGAAGAGGAAGAGGAAGGAATAAAAAGGAAGCAATGACAATTGGGGGCAAAACAAACTATAAGTATCCATCCAGAAAGAATACTTTCTGGGTTCTGGAATGAAACAAGAAGAAGAAGAAGGAGAGAAGGAGGCGTAGGGGGAGGAGGAACAAGAGATGATAAAAATCGACAAGTCAGGGCAAAACAAACTATATGTCATCATACGGAAAAATTAATTTCTGGGATCTGAAAGGGAAGAAGAAGAAGAAGAAGGAGAAAAGAAGAAGAAGGAGAAGGTATGAAAAGCGAGAAGAAATGACAGGAGAAGGTGGAAGCAAAGTATAAGTTATCATCCGATAAAATTAAGATCTCAATTCTGGAATAGAGAGGAAAACCATTGGATGAAATATACAAGGGAGACATTTCGAAGTCTTATGAATGTTTTCTTTGATGTTTTCTGTAAAAGAAAATCTGTCCGTCCGCACTTTTTCTGTCTGCCCTCAGATCTTAAAATCTACAGAGGCTAAGGGGCTGCAAATCGGTGTGTCGATTATCCATCCTCCGATCATCAAACATACCAAATTGCAGCCCTCTAGCCTCAGTAGCTTTATTTTGCTCAAGGTTAAAGTTAGCCATGATCGTGCGTCTGACAAGTCACACCACTACCGGCTGAGTTTCGCGAGCCGCGGGTCATACAGCATTTATACCCAGACCACCGAAAAAGAGATCTGTTTTCGGTGGCTTTGATTATCATACTCTGTACAGAAAATTTTCTTCGGCGCATTTTTTACTTGTTAAAGAGACAGTAGAAATGGTCTTACGGACGTCTCACGAGAAAGGAAGGTGGGAAAGTTAGTCAGGTCAGGTATCTCCAGCTCGTTCCAGTCCCGCAGCCCAAAATGAGTGCGAGTGTGTGAATTGTGGGAACAATATCATATATAGTATATACCTCCTTTTCCCTTTGTTACCAGCGGCGTCTCCTTCTGTGTTCAGGTGCTGGGTTTCGCTAGCAAAAGGGGCGTCTCCGTTACGGATCTAGACAGAGGAACCCCCCTCCTCCTCCTCCTCCTCCTCCTCCCCCCCACCCCCCACCCGCACCACAAAGGAAATGGTGGTCCCCCCCCCCCCCCCCCCACCCCCACCTCTGCATTTCAGGAAACTGATTCTGCCACAAATATTAAGATATTTTCTGGGCCATTATTTCGATGCGGTAACTTGAAAGGGTGAATCTGAAGTAACATTGATATGGAGATATATCATCTAAGGACGTGAGGAAGTTCCCCCGCCTCACATCGAGAGAGAGAGAGAGAGAGAGAGAACCAACCCGGCGCCTTTTTTATTGGCATGAACTACATTTCTAATTACTCGGTAGAAGAGAGCGGTAATGAATACAAAGGAATAGCGCGCACGCGCGTTTGTGGATGGGTGTGTGTGTTTGTGAGTGTGTTGTTGTATGTACGATGCTATATTTTATCAAATGAATAAATCTGCGATTTGTGACATTCCTAACTTATGTTATACCCTAATGACTGTGAGATAATTGAATTTAAATTTTATATTAATTTATGTATCACACACACACATACACACACACATATATAATATATATATATATATATTATATATATATATATATAATAGTATATAATGTATATGTTATATATATCTATATATACATATTATATATGCTATCTATCTCGTTTATCTCTTATCTCTGAACTACACTCTCTATAATATTGCTTTCGGGCTAAAAGAATGATTTGAGTTGAAGGAACAATTCGACAGAGGAAATCATTCCAATGAGACGATAATTTTACAAAGGAATAATTTACGATTGGGATACTGACTGATTATCGTCGGTGATTACAATGTATAATATATATATATACGTATCATGAAAATTATTCGAAAACAATTAATCGAAAACATTTATTCGAAAAACAGCTATTCGAATGGAAAGTTGTTCGAAAGAAAGTTATTCGAAAGGACAATTATACGAAATGATAAGTATTCGAAATGATGTTTGAACCTTCAGTGATGGCCGAATACATTTCAAGTGAAAAAGGCAAGCCTATGCTTAAAATCGATGGTTTCGGCTTTTTTTTTTTTTTTTCCCCCTTTTTATTCGTGGAAAGACAAAGCAAGTTTGGTAACCAAGAGAAGAATATATTTGGAAGTGCCAATAAGTTCGCATCGTATTGCAAAAGCCGAACAATTACCAATGATGGTGAAGTGATTAAAGTTCCTCGTGAACATAACCATCCCGGTGATGCTGTCAATACACAAGTGCGCAGTTTTATGAACAAAGTGAAAAGTGATGCGATAGAAAGCCGTGATTCTCCTCAGTATGTCATTTCTGCAGCTGCATCGCAATTAAGTGAGTCCCGCTCAAGCTTTACCACAAATAAGCTCATTAAAAAGAACTATTCACAACGTAAGACAAAAAGAAAGAGCAGGCTTAGCTAATCCAATTCATAGACGGGAAATTGTTTTAACAACTGACCAAACTAAAACTCATAAAGGGGAGCAGTTTTTGCTATATGATTCCGGCCATTACGATGATAGAATGCTTATATTTGCAATTCAGAATAATTTGAGTCTACTTGAGAAGAGTGCAAATTTACAAGTGGACGGAACATTTAAAACTGTACCTCAGTTATTTGAACAATTATATGCTGTACATGCTGTGAAGAATAATTACACCATTCCTGTGGTCTACGCCTTACTTCCAGATAAAAGGGCTGAAACTTATAGAAGATTATTTGCTCAAATTAAGTCTATGGTTCCAAATTTTCAAGTTTCAACCATAACTTCAGACTTTGAACTTGCAGCTGTAACTGCCGTTAAAGAAGATTTCAGCACAGCTTCTCATTATGGATGCCTTTTCCACTTAGGCCAGTGCTTGAATCGAAAGATATGTGATTGTGGTCTGAAAGTGAGATACGATACAGATTCCGAATTTGCTTTAAAAATTCGAATGCTGTTAGCCCTAGCCCTTGTCCCCGTTGACAAAGTTACTGAATCATTTGAAGCTTTACTAGATTCAGATATATATCCTCAAGATGTAAATCCTATTTTAGATTATTTTGAAGATTCATGGATTGGTCGTCCTTCAAGACGTCATCGACGTAGTCCTATGTTTGAAATAAGTATGTGGTCTTGTTTTGAGAGAGTCAATACTGATTTGCCTAGGACTAACAACGCACTTGAAGGATGGCACAGATCTTTTTTACAGCAAATGTCATCTCATCATCCAACAATATGGAAGTTCCTAGATGCTTTAAAAAGAGAGCAGGGTTTACAAGAAATTCACATTGCAAAAGTAAGAGCAGGAAGCACAAATATGAAGAGTTCCAAGAAATATCGTGACTTGAATGAAAGGATAAAAAAGTTAGTGGCAACCTTTGAAGAGTACTCAGTATTAGAGTATTTGCGCGCTGTAGCGCATAAACTTGCATTTATACGTAAATCTGTTTTATCATGAATCTATTTTAATAGTTTTTAGTAATAACATTCATACTCAAAGATTTCTCCTTTTTTGGTATTTTACACATTTGTTTTAAGCAAGAATTTTACATTTCAATAATTACCATTTCGTATAATTGTCCTTTCGAATAACTTTCTTTCGAACAATTTTCCATTCGAATAATTTTTTTTCGAATAACTGTTTTCGAATAATTGTTTTCGATTAATTGTTTTTGAACAATGTTCACATAATATATATATATATATATATATAATATATATATATATATATATAATACATTGTAATCACCGACGATAATCAGTAATCATTATCCCAATCGTAAATTATTCCTTTGGTTAAAAATTATTGTCTCATTGGAATGATTTCCTCTGTCAAATTATTCCTTCAGTGAAATCATTCTCTTAGCTAAATCATTCACTCAATTAAATTATTATCCTAGTTGGATCATTCCCTCAGTTAATTTAATCGATTAAATCATCCCCATGGTTAAATAATCCCTGCAGTTAAATTTCAGTTGAAAGTTCCCATTTTTCGGTTCATTGCTGACTGTTGGGGGATCTGCCCCAAATCAGGTTGCACGGAACTAATTATCAGCCATAAATACTGATTGTGATATTCGTGTAACAATTATATCTGCAGAGCCAAAATGCTCTGCTGCAACCATTGCACGCCGCTGATTGCAGCGTTAAACGGAGTTTACTGTTAACTTCATTATCAGTAGCTTTGCTGTTCCGTTCTATTTAAAAGAGGCTCTGTGGTTCAGTTTTATTATATGTGGCTCAGTGGTTCAGTTCTATTATATGTGGCTCTGTGGCTCCGTTCTATCAAATGTGGCTTTGTGGTTCTGTCTTATTCAATGTGGCTCAGTGGCTACGTTCTATCAAATGTGGCTCTGTGGCTCCGTTCTGTTAGATGTGGTGCTGTGGTTCTGTCTTATTCAATGAGGCTCAGTGGCTCCGTTCTATTTAAATGTGGCTCTGTGGCTCAGTTCCATTAAATGTGGCTCTGTGGTTCTGTGGAGCCGTTCCATTAAATGTTGCTCTGTGGCTTCGTTCTATTAATGTGGCTCTCTGGCTCCATTTTATTAAATGTGGTTTTGTGGCTCATTTCTGTGAAATGTTTATCATAAATGTCTATTATATGTATACATACATATATATATATATATATATATATATATATATATATATATATATATATATATATATATGTGTGTGTGTGTGTGTGTGTGTGTGTGTGTGTGTGTATGTATGAATGTATATACTGTACAAAACCAAACAATTCATACACTGAAATTCAGGTGAAAATACATTAAGAATGTCGTTGATTCAAAGAGAATTATTAGAAAAAGGACAATATTCCAGGGAGACATTATCCCAGAACAGAGAATGGACAGTTAGCCTCGTCCGACAAAAACAAACTATTACAGTTCATTATTTATAGACCTTACCTGGAATCGTCCTGAAAAAAAGGTTTGTTTTTCGTAAAGATAATGGGTATTTTCGTTGTTTGGTGTTGTTGTTTTTTTAACATACAGAATATCTCATATTATAATCATTGCTTTTTGAAATGGTATTATTATAAAACTAAATGTAAATACTTAGAAGTAAACAAGTTACAAAGTGATTTTGTGGGTTTCTTTTTCAATTATTATTATTATTATTATTATTATTATTTTTTTTTTTTTTTTTTTTTGCTCTATCACAGTCCTCCAATTCGACTGGGTGGTATTTATAGTGTGGGATTCCGGGTTGCATCCTGCCTCCTTAGGAGTCCATCACTTTTCTTACTATGTGTGCCGTTTCTAGGATCACACTCTTCTGCATGAGACCTGGAGCTACTTCAGCCTCTAGTTTTTCTAGATTCCTTTTCAGGGATCTTGGGATGCGTGCCTAGTGCTCCTATGATTATGGGTACGATTTCCACTGGCATATCCCATATCCTTCTTATTTCTATTTTCAGATCTTGATACTTATCCATTTTTTTCCCTCTCTTTCTCTTCAACTCTGGTGTCCCATGGTATTGCGACATCAAATGAGTGATACTTTCTTCTTGACTTTGTCAGTCAACGTCACGTCTGGTCTATTTGCACGTATCACCCTATCCGTTCTGATACCATAGTCCCAGAGGATCTTTGCCTGATCGTTTTCTATCACTCCCTCAGGTTGGTGCTCGTACCACTTATTACTGCAAGGTAGCTGATGTTTCTTGCACAGGCTCCAGTGGAGGGCTTTTGCCACTGAATCATGCCTCTTTTTGTACTGGTTCTGTGCAAGTGCCGGGCATTCACTTGCTATGTGGTTTATGGTTTCATTTTTCGTATTGCACTTCCTACATATGGGAGAGATGTTATTTCCGTCTATCGTACTTTGAACATATCTGGTTCTTAGGGCCTGATCTTGTGCCGCTGTTATCATTCCTTCAGTTTCCTTCTTTAGCTCTCCTCTCTGTAGCCATTGCCAATTGTCATCGCTGGCTAGTTCTTTAGTCTGTCTCATGTATTGTCCGTGCATTGGTTTGTTGTGCCAGTCCTGGTGTTCTTTCTGTCTTTCGTCCTGTCTCTGTATATTTCTGGGTCTTCGTCTACTTTTATTAGTCCTTCTTCCCATGCCACTCTTTAGCCACTCGTCTTCACTGGTTTTCAGATATTGCCCCAGTGCTCTGTTTTCGATGTTGACGCAGTCCTCTATACAGTAGTCCTCTCCTCCTTCCTTTCGTGTTATGTATAGTCTGTCCGTATTTGCTCTTGGGTGTAGTGCTTTGTGTATTGTCATTTGTTTCCTGGTTTTCTGATCTATGCTGCGGAGTTCTGCCTTCGTCCATTCCACTATTCCTGCGCTGTATCTGATTACTGGCACTGCCCATGTGTTTATGGCTTTTATCATATTTTCCGCCGTTGAGTTTTGACTTGAGTATCGCCTTGAGTCTCTGCATATATTCTTTCCTGATCGTGTCCTTCATCTCTTGGTGTTTTTATATCTCCTCCTTCCATTACTCCCAGGTTATTTGTATCCTGTCTCATCTATGTGTTTGATGTTTGCTGTCCCATCTGGTAGCTTTATCCCTTCAGTTCTCGTTACTTTGCCTTTTTGTATGTTGACTAAGGCGCATTTTTCTATTCCAAACTCCATTCTGATGTCCCCAGATACAATCCTTACAGTCTGGATTAGGGTATCTATTTCCTTGATGCTCTTACCATACAGCTTGATGTCGTCCATGAACATCAGATGGTTGATTTTGTTGCCTCTTTTCTTGAGTTGGTACCCGGCATCCATCTTCTGTAGTACTTTTGTCATGGAATCATGGCTACTACGAAGAGTAGTGGGGACAGTGAGTCGCCCTGGAAGATCCCTCTCCTGATATTAACCTCTGCTAGTCTTATTCCAGAGCTTGTAAGTATTGTTATTCCAGTTGCGCATTGTATTTTTGGAGAAGCTGAGGGTGGTGTTTTCCCTCTGCCCCATATATTTTCAGGCATTCTATTAGCCATGTGTGTGGTATCATGTCGAAAGCTTTCTTATAGTCTATCCATGCCATGCTTAGGTTGGTTTTCCTTCTCCTACTGTTCTTCATTACCATTTTGTCTATCAGGAGCTGGTCTTTTGTGCCCCTACACTTCCTTCTGCAGCCTTTCTTGGTTTGGTAGGGGATGGTGTTTTGTCTCCTCTAGGGTAGTTTGTATGCCTTTCACTGATATAACCTGTTAGTAACTTCCACATTATTGGTAGGCAGGTGATAGGCCTGTAGTTACTGGCTATATTTCCCTTACTCTTGTCTTTTTGTACTAAGGATGTTCTTCCTGTGGTCATCCATTTGGGTGCTTGGTGATTTGAGATACAATGCTGGAGTTGTTCTGCTATTCGTGGGTGTAGGGCCTTGAAGTTTTTGAGCCAGTATCCATGACTTCATCGGGACCTGGGGTTTTCCAGTTTGGCATTTTCTTTAGTTGGTGTCTGACTGTGTCTGTCGTGATGTCTGTGAATCTTTGTTTTATTCTCCCTGTTTCTTCTTCCTTGACTTCCTGGAGCCATGTTGCATGTTTGTTGTGTGATACCGGATTGCTCCATATGTTTTCCCAGAGTCTCTTACTTGGTTCGGCTTCAGGAATTTCTGGGTGGTTGTCTTCCCCTCTTAGTTGGCTGTATAGTCTTTCTGGTTGGTTCCGAATAGTTTGTTCTGTTGGTATCCCTTATTCCTGTTCATGTACCGTTGGATCCTGTGTGCTTTGGCCTTAAGCCTCTGTTTTACATCTTCTATTGTGTTTGTTTAGTCCCCTCTCTTGTACTTTGTATTTCTCGTTGAGTTCCTCCCTTGTTTTCTTGCTTCTTAGCCTTTTTTCTGCCATCTCTTTCAGTTTACTCAAGTCAGATCTCATCACCATGATTTGCTTTTCCAGGCGCCTATTCCAAGGAGGTTGCTGTTTTGCTTTCTGTTGGGTTGGTTGTGACGGTGGTGTTGGTGTTCGAATCCCCATCAGTTCTGCTACTAATCTTGCTCCTGGCATATGTCAAGTTATTTGTTTCTGTGATACTGGTGGTGTGTATTAGGCCCATTATTTCATTGACCTCACTTGTTTTCTCCCTTAATTTCTTGGTGTTGTAGGCTTTCATGGAGGGGATCTTTGTTCTCTCTGTATCTGTCTCCATCCTTGTCTAATCTTTTCTACCCATTCCGTCCTCTCTGTTACTTCGTCGGTGTTTCTTCGTGTGTCGTGTTTGTTTGATACTTTATCCTCCCTGTCGTCTTCTGTGGCATCGTCTCTCAGTTCGTCTTCGTGTAATTCGTTGTCGTGTGACATTTCCCTTTCCAGTTCTTCTCTTTCTGTTGGGGAGAGCCAGTTCTTTTTCTTTATGTTCCTTACTTGGTCTGCCAGCCTCTGCTCTGTTTGGGGGGTGTTTTATTCCTCTCATTCCAGATGTTGATCAATTTTCTTCTATATCCTCTCTCCGTCGGGTTGCTTCTGATGTAGCATCTCCATATTCCTTATTTTCCTTCTCTTGTCCATTTCTTCCTTTTTGCCTCTGTAGCTCCAAATCTCAAGGCTGTTCATTACTTTCGTTTGTGGTGATCAGTTGCTGGAGATGACGACCTCCAAGTACCTGACCGTCTTCCCCTTCAATTGGGTTGAATACCTGGTTGCCGGACGAAGCTCCTCTGTTGCCAGAGGTTCCATTTACGTCGTTGTCGTTTATTCCTTCATTTCTTTCCATCATTGCTGAGTTTTGCTATTTAACCCATAGCTGGACCCTACCCCACCCCATCAGGGATAGGTACTCATTTACAGCTGAGTAGACTGAGGAAATTATGGTAAAGATCCTTATTATTATATTATTATTATTATTATTATTATTATTATTATTATTATTATTATTATTATTATTATTATTATTATTATTATTATTATTATTATTATTATTATTATTATTATTCTAGCTTCCAAATAGTATTATGGTTTTCTATGGCACTAAACAGGTAATTCTTCGGTGCTTTCATGACACCAAAAAGGTGATTGATTCTTTGGTGTTCTATAACACCAAACAGGTGATTGATTCTTCGGTGTTCTATGACACCAAACAGGTGATTGATTCTTTGGTGTTCTATACCAAACACGCGAGTCTTCGGTGTTCTATGACACCAAATGAGTGGATTCTTCGGTGTTCTATGACACCTACAGGTGATTGATTCTTCAGTTGCTCTATGACACCAAACGGCGATTTTCTTCGGTGTTTTATGCACAAACCAAAACATGATTGATTTTTTCAGTGTTCTTTATGACACCAAAACAGGCATTTCTTCTGTGTTCTATGACACCCAAAACAAGCGATTCTTTGGTGTTCTATGACACCAAACTGGTGATTGATTCTTCGGTGTTCTATGACACCAAACAGGTGATTGATTCTTTGGTGTTCTATGACACCAAACAGGTGATTGATTCCTGGGTGTTCTATGACACCAAACAGGTGACTCTTCGGTGTTCTATGACACCAAACGAGTGATTCTTCGGTGTTCTATGACACCAAACAGGTGATTGATTCTTCGGTGTTCTATGACACCAAACAGGTGATTCATTGCCCAAACGACTTCCCCCCCCCGTTCATACACAAACAGTGATTCTTCGGTGTCCTATGACACCAAACAAGGGATTGATTCTTCGGTGTTCTATGACACCAAACAGGTGATTGATTCTTTGGTGTTCTATGACACCAAACAGGTGATTGATTCTTCGGTGTTCTATGACACCAAAAAAGTGATTGATTCTTCGGTATTCTACAACACCAAACAGGTGATTCTTCAGTGTTCTGTGACACCATACAGGTGATTGATTCTTCGGTGTTCTATGACACCATACAGGTGATTGATTCTTCGGTGTTCTATGACACCATACAGGTGATTGATTCTTCGGTGTTCTGTGACACCAAACAGGTGATTGATTCTTCGGTGTTCTATGACACTATAGAGGATTTGTGATTTTATTCAGTGTTCTATGACACTAAACAGGTGATTGATTCTTCGGTGTTCTATGACACTAAACAGGTGATTGATTCTTTGGTGTTCTATGACACCAAACAGGTGATTGATTCTTTGGTGTTCTGTGACACCAACAGGCGACTCTTCGTTGGTTTTCTGTGACACCAAACAGGTGATTCTTCGGTGTTCTATGACACCAACAGGTATTGATTCTTTGGTGTTCTATGAACACCAAACATGATTGATTCTTTGGTGTTCTATTGACCACCAAAAGGTGATTGATTCTTCAGTGTTCTATGACACCAAACAGGCGACTCTTCGGTGTTCTGTGACACCAAACAGGTGATTCTTTGGTGTTCTATGACACCAAACAGGTGATTGATTCTTTGGTGTTCTATGACACCAAACAGGTGATTGATTCTTCAGTGTTCTATAACACCAAACAAGTGATTGATTCTTCGGTGTTCTATAACACCAAACAGGTGATTCTTCGGTGTTTTATAACACCAAACAGGTGATTGATTCTTCGGTGTTCTATGACACCATACAGGTGATTGATTCTTCGGTGTTCTGTGACACCAAACAGGTGATTGATTCTTCGGTGTTCTATGACACCAAACAGGTGATTGATTCTTTGGTGTTCTATGACACCAAACAGGTGATTGATTCTTTGGTGTTCTATGACACCAAACAGGTGATTGATTCTTTGGTGTTCTATGACACCAAACAGGTGATTGATTCTTCAGTGTTCTATGCCACAAAACCGGCGACTCTTCGGTGTTCTGTGACACCCAAAACAGGTGATTCTTCGGGTGTTTATAACACCAAACGGTGATTGATTCTTCTGTGCAGTGGATTGATTCTTTGTGTCTATGACACATACAGTGATTGTTCTGTTGTTCTGTGAACAAACAGTGATTGATTCATTGGTGTTCTATGGACACCATACAGGTGATTGATTCTTTGGTGTTCTATGACACCAAACAGGTGATTGATTCTTTGGTGTTCTATGACACCAAACAGGTGATTGATTCTTTGGTGTTCTATGACACCAAACAGGTGATTGATTCTTCGGTGTTCTATGACACCAAACAGGCGACTCTTCGGTGTTCTGTGACACCAAACAGGTGATTCTTCGGTGTTCTATGACACCAAACAGGTGATTGATTCTTTGGTGTTCTATGACACCAAACAGGTGATTGATTCTTCAGTGTTCTATGACACCAAACAAGTGATTGATTCTTCGGTGTTCTATAACACCAAACAGTTGATTCTTCGGTGTTTTATAACACCAAACAGGTGATTGATTCTTCGGTGTTCTGATGACACTACAGGTGATTGATTGCTTCGGTGTATGACACTAAACAGGTGATTGATTCTTCTGTGTTCTATGACACAAACAGTGATTGATTCTTCTTTGGTGTTCTATGACACCAAACAGGTGATTGAATCTTCGGTGTTCTATGACACCAAACAGGCGACTCTTCGGTGTTCTGTGACACCAAACAGGTGATTCTTCGGTGTTCTATGACACCAAACAGGTGATTGCTTCTTTGGTGTTCTATGACACCAAACAGGTGATTGATTCTTCGGTGTTCTATGACACCAAACAGGCGACTCTTCGGTGTCTAGGACACCAAATAGGTGATTTTTTGGTGTTCTATGACACAAAAACAGTGATTGATCTTTGGTGTTCTATGACACCAAACAAGTGATTGATTCTTCCGTGTTCTATAACACCAAACAGGTGATTCTTCGGTGTTTTATAACACCAAACAGGTGATTGATTCTTCGGTGTTCTATGACACCAAGTGATTGATTCTTCGGTGTTCTATGGCACCAAACAGGTGATTGATTCTTCGGTGTTCTATGACACTGAACAGGTGATTGATTCTTTGGTGTTCTATGACACCAAACAGGTGATTGATTCTTCGGTGTTCTGTGACACAAACAGGTGATTGATTCTTTCGTGTTTTATGAACACCAAACAGGTGATTGATTCTTCGGTGTTCTATGACACCAAACAGGTGATTGATTCTTCGGTGTTCTATGACACCAAACAGGTGATTAATTCTTTGGTGTTCTATGACACCAAACAGGTGATTTTTCGGTGCTTCCATGACACCAAACAGGTGATTAATTCTTTGGTGTTCTATGACACCATACAGGTGATTGATTCTTCGGTGCTTCTCTGACACCAAACAGGTGATTCTTCAGTGCTTCCATGACACCAAACAGGTGATTAATTCTTTGGTGTTCTATGACACCATACAGGTGATTGATTCTTTGGTGTTATATGACACCAAACAGGTGATTGATTCTTCGGTGTTCTATGACACTAAACAGGTGATTGATTCTTCGGTGTTCTATGACACCAAACAGGTGATTGATTCTTCGGTGTTCTATGACACCAAACAGGTGATTGATTCTTCGGTGTTCTATGACACCAACCAGGTGATTGATTCTTCGGTGTTCTATTGCACCAAAAAGGTGATTGATTCTTCGGTGTTCTATGACACCAAACACATGATTGAATCCTTCGTGTTCTATGGAACAACAAACGGTGATTGATTCTTCGGTGTTCTATGACACCAAACAGGTGATTGATTCTTCGGTGTTCTATGACACCAAACAGGTGATTGATTCTTCAGTGTTCTATGACACCAAACAGGTGACTCATCGGTGTTCTATGACACCAAACAGGTGATTCTTCGGTGTTCTATGACACCAAACAGGTGATTGATTCTTCAGTGTTCTATGACACCAAACAGGTGATTGATTCTTTGGTGTTCTATGACACCAAACAGGTGATTGATTCTTTGGTGTTCTATGACACCAAACAAGTGATTGATTCTTTCTTTCTGTGTTCTATGACACCAAACAGGTGATTCTTCGGTGTTCTATAACACCAAACAGGTGATTGATTCTTCAGTGTTCTATGACACCAAACAGGTGATTGATTCTTCGGTGTTCTATGGCACCAAACAGGTGATTGATTCTTCGGTGTTCTATGACACCAAACAGGTGATTGATTCTTTGGTGTTCTATGACACCAAACAGGCGACTCTTCGGTGCTTCCATGACACCAAACAGGTGATTCTTCAGTGCTTCCATGACACCAAAAAGGCGATTGATTCTTTGGTGTTCTGTGACACCAAACAGGCGATTGATTCTTCGGTGCTTCTCTGACACTAAGCAGGTGATTCTTCGGTGTTTCCATGACACCAAACAGGTGATTACTTCTTTGGTGTTCTATGACACCATACAGGTGATTGATTCTTTGGTGCTTCTCTGACACCAAACAGGTGATTCTTCGGTGTTCCATGACACCAAACAGGTGATTAATTCTTTGGTGTTTTATGACACCAAACAGGTGATTGATTCTTCGGTGTTCTATGACACCAAACAAGTGATTGATTCTTCGGTGTTCTATGACACTAAACAGGTGATTCTTCGGTGTTCTATGACACCAAACAGGTGATTGATTTTTCAGTGTTCTATGACTTTAAACAGGTGATTGATTCTTCGATGTTCTATGGCACTAAACAGGTGATTGATTCTTCGGTGTTCTATGATAGCAAACAGGTGATTGATTCTTCGGTGTTCTATGACACCAAACAGGCGACTCTTCGGTGCTTCCATGACACCAAACAGGTGATTCTTCGGTGCTTCCATGACACCAAATAGGTGATTAATTCTTTGGTGTTCTATGACACCATACAGGTTATTGATTCTTCAGTGTGTCTATGACACCAAACAGGTGATTCTTCGGTGCTTCCATGACACCAACAGGTGATAAATTCTTTCCTGTTCTGTGACACCAACAGGTGATTGATTCTTCGGTGCTATTCTGACACCTAGCCGGTGATTCTTCGGTGCTTCCATGACACCAAACAGGTGTTAATTCTTTGGTGTTCTATGACACCCAAACAGTTGATTGATTCTTCGGTGCTTCTCTGACAACAAGCAGGGATGTTTTTCGGTCCTTCCATGACAACAAATAGATGATTAATTCTTTGGTATTCTATGACACCAAACAGGTGATAAATTCTTTGCTGTTCTGTGACACCAAACAGGTGATTGATTCTTCAGTGTTATTCTGACACCTAGCCAGTGATTCTTCGGTGCTTCCATGACACAACAGGTGTTATTCTTTGGTGTTCTATGACACCAAACAGGTGATTGATTCTTCGGTGCTTCTCTGACACCAAGCAGGTGATTTTTCGGTGCTTCCATGACACCAAACAGGTGATTAATTCTTTGGTGTTCTATGACACCATACATGTGATTGATTCTTCGGTGCTTCTCTGACACCAAACAGGTGATTCTTTGGTGTTCTATGACACCAAACAGGTGATTAATTCTTTAGTGTTCTATGACTACCAAACCAAAGGTGATTGATTCTTCGGTGCATCTCTGCACCAAGCAGTTGATTCTTTCGGTGCTTCATGACCCAAACAGATGATTAATTCTGGGGGGGGGGTTTTTTTTTTTTTGGTTTCTATGACACATACGTGATTGAATCTTCGGGCTTCTCTGACCCAAACGGTGATTCTTCGGTGTTCCATGACACTAAAACAGTGATTAATTCTTTAGTGTTCTATGACACCAAACATGTGATTGATTCTTCGGTGCTTTCTCTGACACCAAACAGGATTTTCTTTTGGTGTTTCTATGACACCAAACAGGTGTTAATTCTCTGTGTTCTATGACAACCACAGGTGATTGATTTCTTTCGGTGCTTCTCTGACACCAAACAGTTGATTTCTTTGGTTTTCTATGCCACCAAATAGGTGTTAATTCTTCTGTGTTCTTACACCCAAACAGGTATTGATTCTTTGGTGTTTCTATGACCTAACAGGTGATTGATTTAAGTGTTTTATGACAACCAAACAGAAAACCCTTCCCTGGTGTTCTGAACACCAAACAGGTGATTGATTCTTCGGTGTTTCTATTCACCAAACAGGTGTTGGGATTTTTTCAAGTGTTTCTATGACACCAAAACAAGGTGATTATTTCTTTGGTGTTTTTATACACTAAACAGGTGTTAATTCTTTGGTGTTTCTTGACACCATACGGTGATTGTTCTTTGGTGTTCTGACACCCAACAGGTGATTGATTTCTTCAGTGTTCTATGACACCCTACAGGTAATTCTTCGGTGTTTCTACTGACCAAACAGTTATTGATTCTTCGGTGTTCTATGACACCAAACAGGTGATTGATTCTTCAGTGTTCTATGACACCAAACAGGTGATTAATTCTTTGGTGTTCTATGACACTAAATGGGTGATTAATTCTTTGGTGTTCTATGACACCATACAGGTGATTGATTCTTCGGTGTTCTATGACACTAAACAGGTGATCGATTCTTCGGTGGTCTATGACACCAAACAGGTGATTGATTCTTCGGTGTTTCTGACACAAACAGGTAAATTAATTCTTTGGTGTTCTATGACGCCATACAGGTGATTGATTCTTCAATGTTCTATGACACCAAACAGGTGATTGATTCTTCTGTATTCTATGACACTAAACAGGTGTTTGATTCTTCGGTGCTTCCATTACACCAAACAGGTGATTGATTCTTTGGTGTTCTATGACACCATATTGGTGATTGATTCTTTGGTATTCTATGACACCAAACAGGTGATTGATTCTTCGGTGTTCTATGACACTAAACAGGTAAATGATTCTTCGGTGTTCTATGACACCATACATGTGATTGATTCTTCGGTGTTCTATGACACCAAACAGGTGATTGATTCTTTGGTGTTCTATGACACCAACCAGGTGATTGATTCTTCGGTGTTCTATGGCACCAAAAAGGTGATTGATTCTTCGGTGTTCTATGACACCAAACAGGTGATTGATTCTTTGGTGTTCTATGGCACCAAACAGGTGATTGATTCTTCGGTGTTCTATGACAGCAATCAGGTGATTCATTCTTCGGTGTTCTATGTCAACAAACAGGTGATTGATTCTTCAGTGTTCTATGACACCAACAGCGACTCATCGTGTTCTATATCACCAAACAGGTGATTCTTCGTGTTCTATGGCACCAAACAGGTGATTGATCTTCGGTGTTTCTATGACCAAACCAAACGGTGATTGATTCTTCAGTGTTCTATGACACCCAAACAGGTGACACTTCGGTGCTTCCATGACACCAAACAGGTAATTTTTTGGTGCTTCCATCACACCAAACAGTTGATTAATTCTTTGGTGTTCTATGACACCATAAAGGTTATTGATTCTTCGGTGCTTCTCTGACACCAAACATGTGATTCTTCGGTACTGGTTCCAGTCACCAACAGGTTGATTAATTCTTTGGTGTTCTGTGACACCAACAGGTCATTGATTCTTCGGCAACTTCTCTGACACCAAGCAGGTTATTCCTCGGTGCTTCCATGCACCAAACAGGTGATTAATTCTTTGGTGTTCTTTTTTATATCACCAAACAGGTTGGGATTGATTCTTCGGTGTTTCTATGGCACCAACAAAAAGGTGATTGATTCTTCGGTGTTCTATGACACCAAACAGGTGATTGATTCTTCGGTGTTCTATGATAGCAAACAGGTGATTCTTCGGTGCTTCCATGACACCAAACAGGTGATTAATTCTTTGGTGTTCTATGACACCATACAGGTGATTGATTCTTCGGTGCTTCTCTGACACCAAACAGGTGATTCTTCGGTGCTTCCATGACACCAAACTGGTGATACATTCTTTGCTGTTCTGTGACACCAAACAGGTGATTGATTCTTCGGTGCTTCTCTGACACCAAGCAGGTGATTCTTCGGTGCTTCCATGACACCAAACAGGTGATTAATTCTTTGGTGTTCTATGACACCATACAGGTGATTGATTCTTTGGTGCTTCTCTGACATCAAGCAGGGGATTCTTCGGTGCTTCCATGACACCAACAGGTGATTAATTCTTTGGGGTTTTATGACACCATACAGGTGATTGATTCTTCGGTGCTCTCTGACACAAGCGAGGTGATTCTTCAGTGCTTCATGACATCAAACAGGTGATTAATTCTTTGGTGTTCTATGACACACAACAGGTGATTGATTTTTCGGTGCTTCTCTGACACCAAACAGGTGATTCTTCGGTGCGTCTCTGATACCAAACAGGTTATTCTTTGGTGTTCTAT
This sequence comes from Macrobrachium nipponense, assembly GCF_015104395.2. NCBI lineage: Eukaryota > Metazoa > Arthropoda > Malacostraca > Decapoda > Palaemonidae > Macrobrachium > Macrobrachium nipponense. Next base: position 11,048,047 of record NC_061102.1, read on the forward strand.
GACACCAAACAGGTGATTAATTTTTTGGTGTTCTATGACACCAAAAAGGTGATTGATTCTTCGGTGCTTCTCTGACACCAAACAGGTGATTCTTTGGTTTTCTATGACACCAAACAGGTGATTAATTCTTCTGTGTTCTATGACACCAAACAGGTGATTGAATCTTTGGTGTTCTATGACACACAACAGGTGATTGATTCTTCTGTGTTCTATGACACCAAACAGGTGATTCTTCGGTGTTCTATGACACCAAACAGGTGATTGATTCTTCAGTGTTCTATGACACCAAACAGGTGATTGATTCTTCAGTTTTCTATGACACCCAACAGGTGATTAATTTTTTGGTGTTCTATGACACTAAACAGTTGATTCTTCGGTCTTCTATGACACCAAATAGGTGATTAATTCTTCGGTGCTTCTATGACACCAAACAGGTGATTAATTTTTCGGTGTTCTATGACACCAAACAGGTGATTGAGTCTTCGGTTTTCTATGACACCAAACAGGTGATTCTTCGGTGTTCTCTGACACAATACAGTTGACTGATTCTCTGGTGTTCTATGACACCAAACAGGTGATTGATTCTTCAGTGTTCTATGACACCAAACAGGTGATTGATTCTTCGGTGTTGTCTGACACCAAACATGTGGTTTTCGGTTTTCTATAACACCAAACAGGTGATTAATTCTTCGGTGTTCTATGACACCAAACATGTGATTCTTCGGTGTTCTATGACCACCAAACAGGTAATTGAATCTTCGGTGTTTTATCACACTAAAAACAGATATTTTTCGTGTTCTATGACACAAACAGGTGATTGATTGTTCGGTGCTCTATGACACCAAGCAGGTGATTGATTCTTTGGCGTTTCTATGACACAAACAGGTGATTAATTCTTTGCTGTTCTCTGACACCAGACAGGTGATTCTTCGGTGTTCTATGACACCAAAAAGGTGATTAATTCTCCATTGTTCTATGACACCAAACAGGCGATTTATTCTTTGGTGTTCTATGACACCAAACAGGTGCAAACAGTTGATTGATTCTTCGGTGTTCTATGACACCAAACAGTTAATTGATTCTTCGGTGTTCAATGACACCAACAGGTGATTGATTCTTCGATTTTTCTATGACACCAAACAGGTGATTCTCGGTATTCTATGCACCAAACAGGTGATTGATTCTTCGATGTTCTATGACACCAAACTTGTGATCGATTCTTTGGTGTTGTATGACACCAAACATGTGATTCTTCTGTGATCTATGACACCAAACAGGTGATTGATTCTTCAATGTTGTATTGCACCTCCAAACAGGTGATTGATTTTTCAGTGTTCGATGACACCAAACCGATGATTAATTCTTCGGTGTTCTATGACACCAAACAGGTTATTGATTCTTTGCTCTTCTATGACATAAACAGGGGATTCTTCGGTGTTCTATGACACCAAACCGGTGATTGATTCTTCAGTGTTCTATGACACCAAACAGGTAATTGATTCTTCGGTGTTCTATGACACTAGACAGGTGATTCTTTGGTGTTCTATGACACCAAACAGGTTATTGATTCTTTGTTGTTCTATGACACCAAACAGGTGATTTATTCTTTGGTGTTCTAGGACACCAAACAGGTGATTGATTCTTCGGTGTTCTGTGACACCAAACAGGTTATTGACTCTTCGGTGTTCTATGACACAAACAGGTGATTCTTTGGTGTTCTATGACACCAAACAGGTGATTGATTCTTCGGTATTCTATGACACCAAACAGTGATTGATTCTTCAGTGTTCTATGACACAAACAGGTGATTGATTCTTCGGTGTTCTATGACACCAAACAGTATTGATTCTTCGGTTTTCTATTACACCAAACAGGTTATTGATTAATTCTTTGGTGTTCTATGACACCAAACAGGTGATTGATTCTTCGGTGCTTCTCTGGTACCAACAGGTGATTCTTCTGTGCTTCTCTGACACCAAACAGGTGATTCTTCGGTGTTCGTCGACACCAAACAGGTGATTAATTCTTTGGTGTTCTATGACACCAAACAGGTTATTAATTCTTCGGTGTTCTATGACACCAAGCAGGTGATTGATTCTTTGGTGTTTTATGACACCAAACGAGGTGATTGATTCTTTGGTGTTCTATGACACACCGGTGATTCTTTGGTGTTCTATGACACCTAGTAGGTGATTGATTTTTCAGTGTTCTATGACACCAACAAAAAGGTGATTGATTCTTTGGTGTTCTACAACACCAAACAGGTGATTAATTCTTTGGTTTTCTATGACACCAAACAGGTAATTCTTCGGTGTTCTATGACACTAAACAGTGATTGATTCTTTGGTGTTCTATGACACCAACAGGTGATTGATTCTTCGGTGTTCTATGACACTAAACATGTGATTCCTCGGTGTTGTATGACACCAAACAGGTGATTGATTCTTCGGGTGTTCTGTGACGCCAAACAGGTATTTGGTTTTTCGTACTTTCTATGAAACCAAGCAGGTGATTGATTCTTCTGAGTTCTAAGACACCAAATAGGTGATTCTTCGGTGTTTTATGACACCAATCAGGTGATTGATTCTTTGGTGTTCTATGACACCAAACAGGCGACTCTTCGGTGTTCTATGACACCAACGAGTGATTCTTCGGTGTTCTATGACACCAAACAGGTGATTGATTCTTCGTTGTTCTATGACACCCAAACAGGTGATTGATTCTACAGTGTTCTATGACACCAAACAGGTGATTGATTCTTCAGTGTTCTATGACACTGAACAGGTGATTCTTTGGGGTTCTATGACACCAAACAGGTGATTCATTGGGGTTCTACGACACCAAATAGGTGATTCTTCGGTGTTTTATGACACCAAACAGGTGATTCTTCGGTGTTCTATGACACCAAATAGGTGATTCTTCGGTGTTCTATGATGCCAAAAAGGTGATAGATTCTTCAGTGTTCTATGACACCAAACAGGTGATTGATTCTTCGGTGTTCTATGACACCAAACAGGTGATTGATTCTTCAGTGTTCTTTGACACTAAACAGGTGATTCTTCGGTGTTCTATGACACCAAACAGGTTATTGATTCTTCGGTGTTCTATGACATCAAGCAAGTGATTCTTCGGTGTTCTATGACACCAAACAGTTTATCGATTCTTCGTTGTTCTATGACACCAAACAGGTGATCCTTCGGTGTTGGATGACACCAAACAGGTGATTAATTCTTCGGTGTTCTATGACACCAAACAGGTGATTCTTCTGTTTTCTATGACACCAAACAGGTGATTCTTTGGTGTTCTATGACACCAAACCGGTGATTCTTCGGTGTTTTATGACACCAAACAGGTGATTCTTCGGTGTTCTGTGACACCAAACAGGTAATGTTTCGGTGTTCTATGGCACCAAACAGGTGATTCTTACCTATTTGCCTTCCACTCTCTTCCACTCGCGTTTCCCGTCCTTTTTCACTGCTCCTTCACCCTTCCCGGGTCTCTTGTTCCGTGTACGTTTGGTGCGTCACTCTGTCATTTGTCGCCGTCACTAGTCTATTTTTATGATTGATGTTTAAGATTTCAAATTATAAATATAACAGTCAGCCTTTGTTTTATTGTTGACTGAGGGGTCCTTACCATAGCCTATGAGTGGGTGAGTGAAATAATAATTATTTATAGTTTAAAGCACAAAAGAAAATTAACTACCATTTAGAGAGAGAGAGAGAGAGAATAAGTAAAAGTACAGACATATGCGTCATCCGCCACAAAAAATTGATACAAAAAATTGAAAAATTCTTTGTACCTGCCGTCAGCTGGAGTTGTTTTGTTTACTAAGATATGAAACAGAAAAATATATACTTTTGTTTTCCCGAGTATTAAAAAAAAAGAAAAATGAAAGACAGCCAGAGAATATCCTGCAATAAGAATGAAAAAATTTGACAGCAGACATAAATAAAAGAAATAAGAATTTAAAAAGAATACATTTTTTTCTCTACATCCCTTTGAAAGTCGTTCACGAACTGTTATGCCAAAAAGCGAAACCTTCAAAGCATTCACAACAAGGAAAAAAACAGTTTAATTCACCGATTAAAAAGCTGGATATTAAAAACAAAACAAACGAAGAAACAGTTTTATTCATAGTCGTAGCTATATTTTACTGACGTGAATCTGAGAACTAACTTTCATTAACACGTTTAATTACCAGTACCTTCTTTTGGCTTATGAATTTACGTTTGACGAGTGTAGGTTACCCAGTACTTTCTCTAATAAATAATGTGAACTGTCGATAGGAAAGGTATACGAATTACATAGAATATGCTCTACGTACTTTCTAGAAACCTTCAGTTCCCCAGCGTGTTTTTGTCATTACAATCAATATATCAGTTATCACAAAATAAGTCGAAAATTAAAATGATATCACAATGAAACTCTGATGATCAAATCATTCCTCATTCTCCCACCTGTTCGTCTTGAGGATAAATAATCTGTCCGACCCATCTCCGACCTCGTCTCTCGATCAATATCCTTCGGGAGACGGGTTTACGTAAGTCCTTGACAAAGAGAGACAGGGAGGAGATAGGACTCCCCATATCCTTGCCCCCTTTCCCTGAAGGAGTGCTGTTATAGGATTTTTTTACCCAACCAGGGAGATGATGCAACAGACGACATTGAAATCGAGAAAAAAAAGCATATAGAAGCAATCTTTCTCATGTTCTTTACTACCTGACTTATAGCTTCTAGACTTTTAATTCTCAAAATTCTCTATATTTATGTGGGAAGGGAGAGAGGAGAGGAAAGGGGTCTTGCTTTGGTATGGGAACGTGTGGGTGTGTGGGGGGAGGGGGAGGGTGGGGGAATGATTTTTAAAAGACTTCCACATGGAAACGTGAGCATCACTTTTCAGTTTCTGAAAGTTAAAACGCCCGATCGTCTGCCGTAAGATAAACTCCACTGGTAGATCTCTCTCTCTCTCTCTCTCTCTCTCTCTCTCTCTCTCTCTCTCTCTCTCTCTCTTCCTTTATGGGTCAAGCAAACACCGACATACATACTCCTGCTAATGAATAAAATCAAAATCTCTCTCTCTCTCTCTCTCTCTCTCTCTCTCTCTCTCTCTCGTCCTCATCTCGCTCTCCCTCTCGTCTCTCTCTCTCTCCTTCCTGTGGCGCATCTTAGCTCTACCCTCAGGTAGGTATACGTAAAATAACCTTTATATTTACGACCGTACTTATAATGCATAAGACTAGCAACTAGATCCCTGTAAGGGTGAAATTCATTCAGCCTCTCATATTACGGTAGACGTTCCGAAGCCACCTAAAGTCGTTTCTTATTCACAAACCTGCATCAGGGTGACTTTTACCCCTCTCTTAAAATTAAAGAGCATATTTAAGGAGACGTTTACGGCTGCCTTACATGAAATAAACGTACTAGAGTGATTTTTAGAAATTACCATATGGGAGAGGAACTTTTCGTTTTGCTTATTTCTTCCAGAGGCAGAGGCAGTTTCGTGTACGTTAATAATGATTTATTTCAAATATATATTTTTTTCATGCATGTTAATTAATGATGTATAAGAATCTCATTGTTATGTAAGGGTAATTTTGTTTTCCAATTTGAATATGATCATATAAGATATACTGACGGGTTTTGAGATATAACTGCCTTAATATTATTAATCAGATTACATATATAGCATTAAGACCATACGTTATTGTCTTAATGATTATCTTTTTATATAACCAGTTATCACAATTTTGGACGATCCAGTTAAGTATATCTAAGTTTTACCGGGCAACTGAGCAATTAACAGCTCTCCTAGGCACCAATTGGTTACCTAGCAACGGGACCTACAGCTTATTTAGGGATCGGAACCACATTATATCGAGAAATTAATGTCTAATCGCCAGAAACAAATTCCTCTGACTCCACATTGGCAAATGGACGATCCAGTAACTTATATTAATGATTCTTATGATTCTTTTTATTTAGGACTTCAAAGGTGCAAGAGAAGCTACAATGTATCACTTACCTAAAACATTTCCCCTTATACTTGCGCATTTCTCTTCTTTCTGTATTTCCTGTAATCTGTATCAAATGAACACCATGTTCTTTGGAAGCTTGAATTTCAAGTCAATCGACGAGGTAGGCTTGTTTCATATGATAAGGGTTTATCTTCTGAGTAATAATAATAATAATATAATAATAATAATAATAATAATAATAATAATAATAATAATAATGATAATGAAGTCGAGGTCCATGCAGGCTCGTTACATATGAGTATGGGTTTATCTTCTGAATTTTAATAATAATAATAATATAATAATAATAATAATAATTATATGAACAATATAGGTTGTCTATTACTCAAACCCTTCTTACCCCTCTTGGATTCAATATTTCCACATAAACTGTTGCTACGTAAGTATTCAAGACATAATAAAGTTTATTATTATTATTTATTATTATTATTATTATTATTATTATTATTATTATTATTATTATTATTATTATTATTATTATTATTATTATATTATTATTATTATTATCCAAAAGATGAGCCCTTTTCATATAGAACAAGCCCACCACAGGGGCCACTGACTTGAAATCCAAGTTTCCGAAGGATATTACAGTGTTTCGTAAGAAAGAAGCAACAGAAAATAATGGGAAACACAAACAGTTATTGAATTTGACAGAAAAACAGCCTGACCTCGATTCTTGAATTGATGCTGAATAGCAAACAAAGAAATGGAACGGCAAAAAAATTAAGATTAACGTTCGATGACCGATCCAAAACCCCGATTTTAAAAAAGAATAGTGGCGTATTGGATCAAAGCTGCCGATTGCTCGGACAATGATTAATCACCAGAATTTATGGATTATTTTTAGTTTATTTTTTAATATCTCAGCAAAAGCGGCAGCTTTGGGTTTAGACAGAAGCTTCATCCTGTGATTGGCATCTTATTTCGGAAACGTCAGGAAACTTTCAGTGCTGTGATTAAACTGTAATTACAAAAAGATTTTTTTTAATTGTAAGTTCTCGGTAGAGTTCATCCCTCGGTCATAAAATATCTAAAACAGAGGAGATGAGTTGAGCGCGATAAAAAGAAATTAAAAAAGGAAATTCTCTTATTTATCAGAATGTCGAAGTTTCATATTTATTTTCTCGCGATACGGCAATATTGATCCTCGAGAAGCCATTTGGTAAGAATCACTACTTCAGACACTGAGGAGAAACACTACTTTAAACACAGAGGACGAACTCACATCCTGTTGGGTAGAAGCATTAGACATTTCTTCCCGACACAATACCAGTTTTTTTGTGGTTGACAGAAGAGCAAAGTTTTCATTAAAAAATTAACGTGTTCAATACGAATAAATAAGTTAGAGTGAGAGAGAGGTGTGTAACTATTAAAAAAGAAGGGTGAAGGATTGTTTCAAGGGTCAGAAATACGAGAGAGCCAGAGAGGGGGAAAGAGAATTACGATGAAATAAGAGGTGGGACCCTGGTGGGTGGTGGCGCTGGGCAATGGAGTGGAAACACCTCATTCATGGCGAGAGGTTCTCGTAAATATTACTGGCCTGCGCGGAGCAAAAAATAGCGAGAGAGAGAGAGAGAGAGAGCCCGAGTAAGGGGCTATCTATAAAAACTAGTAGGGAAAAATATCCTTATGCAATATTTGGTATTATGCAGTGATAGTATTGCAAATATACCGTGTAAGGGATACTAGATTCTCTATAGAATATTTCTTTATGACGTCCTTTCTTTAAAGTATGATGAATTCAACTACAAAAAACTGTCCAATTTACAGAATGCTTCCTTAGGTATTAAAATCCAAATGGGTCATATAAGTTAAACATATATTTAATGAAAGAAAATGGAAACTATAAAAGCCAACCTTCTCCCAGCTGACATGCTGTTAACATTGAAAAAAAGAAAACAAAAACTATTTATTGTAAAACTTATCCCAGCTTGTGTAATTGAGGAATTTCCTAAAAGAATGGTTCACTGTCCCTAAAAGAATGATTCGTTTTCTTAAAAGAATGATAAAAACTGATGCACTGTCAAAAATATTCTTAAAAGAATGATAAAGACAGATGCACTGTCCAAAATATTCTTAAAAGAATGATAAAGATAGATGCACTGTCAAACGTTTTCTTAAAAGAATGGTAAAGCAGATGCACATCTTCATCAATAATGCTTTATCCATATTCAAACCGATTTTTTAAATATTATTAATCTCCAGAAATGAACAAAGTGTTGCTGCCAGATTGTCGAGTGTGCAAATGCTAAGGTCAGCTACATTCGACCTTTGACCAAGAGATGAGGATCTTGTATCTAAAAATAAAGATATTACTTGAATGTCATGTTCTGCGTAAATTAATCATCATTACTATGGGATCTACGTGACTTGAAAATGTCATGAAATGTCCTAAAACAACGTAATCATTATAACTAAAATTACAATTCCGTCGCAGCGAGACAGAGAAATCTAATGTCAGATCAAAAGGGGAAGGTGGTTTGTTTTCCTCTCAGAATATATTGTTGAGAAATCTTGACTTCCCACCTCGAGGCTCCTCCCTCAGCCCGTGTTTGCGTCCTTTCAGATCGAATAAATCTCGAGGAATCCGGGATTTGCGGATCGTACCTGAGGAGTCGAAACCTCACGAACGCCAGACCACACGAATTTCGTAACTTGAGGACGAAATTTATCGCGCAAATCGTTTAAATAAAGGAAATATTTCAGTCTAAAAATTGCTTGTTTCAGTTGCGGCTCAGGACTAGGGTAGGCCATTTTAATCAACTGTCATAAAAGGGAGAGAAATAATCTGTTAATCTATGAAAATGAATAATCAGAAGAGGCCATTTTAATCAACTGTCATAAAAGGGAGAGAGATAACCTGATAATCTAAGGAAACAAATAATCAAAAGAAGCCATTTTAATCTCCTGTCATAAAAGGGAGAGAGATAATCTGATAATCTATGAAAATGAATTATCAAAAGAGGCCAATTTAATCAGCTGTCATAAAAGGGAGAAAGATAATCTGATAACCTGTGAAAACAAATAATCAAAAGAGGCCATTTTAATCACCTGTCATGAATGGAAGAGAGATAACCTGATAATCTACGGAAATGAATAAAGAGAACATTTCAGTCAACTGTCATTAGCACTAATGACTAAGGCTTTGCAGAGCACACTCGAATCCTGGTCAGGTGGCTCAGGTAATTGGCAAATTTTGAGTCATTACGAGGCGGGTTCGTGATTTCGGGTGAGCTCTCTCTCTCTCTCTCTCTCTCCTCTCTCTCTCTCTCTTGGCCAAATCCTTAGGTGAAAGTCGTTGGTTTGAAAATTATGTATATAATATATATATATATATATATATATATATATATATATATATATATATATATATATATATATATATATATATATATATATATATACACATACATGAATACATACATATATATGGAAATGAATATTTTAAAGTTTGATATATATATATATATATATATATATATATATATATATATATATATGATACTATATATAGATATATATATATATATATATATATATATATATCTATATATATATATATATATATATATACAAACAATATAGCAATAAAAGTATTCACTTCTATAACAGTTCTCCCAGTAAAAAAAATAAAAAAAAAAAAATAAATTCAAACCAGCTCAGTGTTCATATTCAGAATTTACCTACCTAATAGAAAAAGGACCAAGACAACCCCTTCCCCCTTCCCCCAACCCCCTAAAAATTCTGGCCCATTTCTCCTCTCGTAAATTCCCTTCCCAGTCGCGCCCTGGGGATCAGGGAGAGGGATTTCTTGGGATTTCTTCCGAATTCCTTCAGGATTTATTTGGGATTTATTCTTAGATTGGGTACCTGATGAGTTTGGTTTCAATTTCAACAACAATGGAGGAACATGATAAACAAAGTTTTAAGGTAAATATACAATATGAGACTCGCTACTTTTTTTCCCGGTAGGCTCAACATCTTCCAAAAGGTGGAAAATTTCTTAGTAAACGCGATAGGATTAATGCTCATCATATTTATTGAGAATGAGCCATAACGCTAAGCACTTAGAACACAAGAAACGAATTTTGAAGGTAAATATGCAATATGAGAATCACTACTTTTTTCTGTTGGCTTAACTCCTCTCAGAAGGTGGAAAAATCTAACATTCAGAAGGTGGAGAATCTATTACTAAACACGACAGAATTTATGATCATTGGATTTGAGAATTTTGCCATAAAGTTAAGCACTGGAGAGAGAGAGAGAGCCAATCTTTCCATCCTGAAACCAATAATGCCACTATACTATACCCATAACTCCTTGTTATTCGAATATCATCGTAACATGTTTATTATTTTAAGTTCACATCGAAATCTAAATCAATTATGGTGTACATTTAGTTGAAATATTATTTATCTAAAGTGAAAATGTAAATATGATAAATATTTTACATTATTTACATAAAATATGCCCTTAGGAAACTGTCTTTCTAACATTGTTTGAAGAATTTTTTTTTAGCAAATTTGGTATAGAAAAATTCTCTCTCTCTCTCTCTCTCTCTCTCTCTCTCTCTCTCTCTCTCTCTCTCTCTCTCTCCTATTTGCTGATAATTGGCAGATCCTCCGCATACCATAATTCCCATATTTATCAGACATCTCTTTCTTACTCACGATATGATAATGCAAGTCACGAAAAATTGAAAGGGCTTTTCAGAAGACTGACAAAGTGCCTTGTTTTTATTCAGGCCCTGAGGCGGCTCTGAAAACTTTGGAACTCAACTCTGGAAGATTTTGTCACCCATTTTTGTTCCGCTCCCTGTATGTATTTTGTATATTCCAGAATGAAAGTTTTTTTTTTTAAGTAAATATATTGTCAAGGATACATTGATGGACGTGTGGTCGAAAGTTGGAGTTTGGACGTAACTTCAAAATTCTTTTTAATAAAATTTTTCATGGGGTTATCTCAAAGTGAAAAACTGTCTTTCATAATAAATAATTTATTGGAATGAAGTACTCTTCAGCGAATAAATGTATGGAATGCTTTTGTTAAAATGGTTTGAGATGGCAAATGTCGAATGTACTGTAGGCATTACAAAATCATCAACGACGTTTTTTTAACAGTGGCTCTTAAATTTTGACAGTCTCATAAATTTTGACGGGACAGTGGCTCATACATTTTGACAGTCTCATAAATTTTAACAGTGGCTTCTAAATTCTGACAGTCTCATAAATTTTGACAGGACAGTGGCTTATAAATTTTAACAATGTCTCATAAATTTTAACAGTGGTTCCTAAATTTTAACAATGTCTCATAAATTTTAACATTAGCTCCTAAATTTTAACAATTTTTCATAAATTTTACCAGTGGCTCCTAAATTTAACAAGGTCTCATAAATTTTACCAGTGGCTCCTAAATTTAACAAGGTCTCATAAATTTTAACACTGGCTCCTAAATTTTGATAATCATATAAATCTTGACAGGACAGTGGATTATAAATTCTAGCAATGTCTCATAGATTTTAACAGTGGCTCCTAAATTTTAACAATTCCTCATAAATTTTATCAGTGGCTATTAAATTTCGAGTGTCTCAAATTTTGACAGTGGCTCATAAATTTTGAGTGTCTCAAATTTTGACAGTAGCTCATGGGTTTTGAATGTCTCAAATTTTGACAGTGGCTCGTAACTTTTGACATTGCGTCTCATCAATTTTGACAGTGGCTCGTAAGACTGTGGTACTTTCTTAAGCTTTGAAAGACTTAAGATAACAGACTATTTTTAATAAGTTATTTTCTGTTTTTGTTCTAGATTCGTTCAAGAGGAAGAGTGGGCCATCTGAGGCGACGTCGCATAGGGAATTTGGTAACTACACGTGATAGTTATATAGGTTATTTTTATGAGTTTTTTCTATCTTTGTTCCAAATTTGTTTCTGAGGAAAAGTGGGCCATTTGGAAATGATTAAATTGGTCGTATGGTTAGCATGAGCGAAAAGATGGGTATGGTTTTTTTAAATATACAACAGGTTGATGAAAATTATTAATGATAATTATTTATAAAAATTCATAAGCATTAGGAAGAAGGATAGGAAGCCATAGAAACAATAACAGTGTGTAAGAGATTAAATCTTTACATTATTGTCGTAATCTGTAAACTTTGAATCATCGTTGTCAAATACGCAATTACAAATATGTATTCCCAAACGCGCGTGCATTAGCAAACTGGGAAAGTCTATAACAAGTCGTAAAAACAGTAAGGAAATTTCAATGAAGCTTTTGAACTGTCGTAATCAAAAATTAATTAAATTGCTTTCAGATTCATACACACACGTCCATTAACAAACTAGGAAAGTTTGCAATAAGTCTACAACAAGTTATAAAAACAACAAGGAAATTTCAATGAAGCCTTTGAACTGTAATAATTGAAAAAAAAATTAATGTTTTCAAATGCGTACATACATAAATACATACATACACGTACATAAATAATATTCATATGCACATTTGTATCAACAAATGGCGAAAGTTTACGAGTCTACAACAATTAATTAAAAAAAAAGAAAATAGTAATAAAGCCCCTTAAGTGTAATCATTTTCCAAAAGTATTTTGAAAATTAAATTGCTCACTCGCACGATCCCGTGAGAGGGGTCAGCCTCGTATTATGAAGTCTAGCGAGACGACGCCGGTATCCTCAAAATGAAATTCCGCAAACTGTAATAATTTCGGCTCTTCTAATATAATCTCCTGGAGGCGGCCAGTCTTAAGAAGGGGCGCTTCGTGGGCCTTAAGACCCAGGGTGAAAATGGCAAGGGATTGGGATTTTTAGAAAATTGGGATTTTGTACAAAATTGTAGAAAATTGGGACTTTGTAGAAAATTGGGGCACGTAGGAAATTGGGACTTTGTAGAAAATTGGGACTTTGTTGAAAACTGGGACTTTGTGGGAAACTGGGACTTGTATGAAATTGGGACTTGTGGAAGATGGAACTTTGTAGAAAATTGGGACTTTGTAGAAGATTGGTACTTGGTAGAAAATTGGGCTTTGTAGAAAATTGAGACTTGGAAGAAAATGAGACTTTTCTGTAAACTTGGGACTTTGTAGACAATTTGGGCTTTGTAGAAAATTGATACTTTGTAGAAAATTGGGACTTTGTATGAAATTAGGACTTTTAGGAAATAGGGACTTTGTGGAAGATTGGGACTTGGTAGAAAATTGGGACTTGCTGTAAATTGGGACTTGTAGGACAATTGGAATTTGTATGAAATTGGGACTTTGTTAGAAAATTTGGACTTTGTAGAAAATTGGGACTTTGTAGAAAATTAGGACTTTGTAGAAAATAGAGACTTTGTTGTAAAAGAAATTAGGACTTTGTAGAAAATAGGGACTCATAGAAAACAGGGGCTTGTGGGGGCATAAAGGCGTAAGCAGATTTTGTAGGTCAACGATTATTAATTTTGTACTTAATCTTATTGTCATTCAAATTCATATTTTTTCTCGCATTCTTGGCTGAAGACAAATTAGATTTAATGTGTATGTGTATGTGTAAGTGTGTGTGTGTTTCGCAAATACATTTCACAGCCATTTAGTATTCATCCAGTTAGTAAAAAAAATCCCTTTTTTTCAGAACCCCAAACTAAGACATCACTTTTATTTTTAGAATCCCAACACGATATTTCTGTAAAATTCCAATCACTATTATTCATAAAAAAAACATAATGAGAAGTGATTGCAAAAGAACAGAGAATTATTAGGAAAAAAATGATCTCATTATGAATATAAGGAGAGAGAGTCGCCAGCAAAAATTGCCGCTCAAACTCATAAGGTCTTTGGACCCCCGAAATATTTTCGCTTCCAGCCATCTTTGATATCCGACGTCGTTTGCCTTTAATCTTCGTTTTTCCTCTCCCTAGATGGGCTAATTATAATATCCTCTCTCTCTCTCTCTCTCTCTCTCTCTCTCTCTCTCTCTCTCTCTCTCTCTCTTCTCTCCTCTCTCTCTCTCTCTTATTTCCTTTTAATTTTTAAGCATTATTTTTGCTTACTCATGGATACCTCTTCTCTCTCTCTTTATTTCCTTTTAATTTTTAAGCAGTTATTTTGCATACCATGGATAGATTCTCTCTCTCTCTCTCTCTCTCTCTCTCTCTCTCTCTCTCTCTCTTAGTACAAAAATCATCACAACATTCTAAAAGTTTTAGTAATTTTTCTTTTTTTGTTTTTTTTTTTTTAGATTTTCGGTGTACGAACATGAAGAATTTTACTCTCTCTCTCTCTCTCTCTCTCTCTCTCTCTCTCTCTCTCTCTCTCTCTCTCTCTCTCTCTTATTTATTTATTTATTTATTTATTTATTTATTTATTTAGTTATTTGTTTATTTATGTATGTATTTACTTCTTACTTCTTGCAATTATGTGAAACATTCTTTTGCCCTAACTGACTTCCTTTCTTATTTGTGTATTTTTTATTTATCTATTCCTCTTTTTATTTATTCGTGTACTAATTTCTCTCATAAAACGTGTCAGTCTCTGTGGCAAATATGAAAAACATTTTTCCCTCCAACCACGCTTTGAGGAGAGACGACACAAAGAAGTTTTTCTATTCCACTCAAATGACCTCAAAATAGGAGCTTCAAGTACCAAGAGATAAGGACCACCTTTTAATATCAGCTTTGAGCCAACCCCCTTTCCTCCTTCAGATTTTCATATGTGGGATTTTAAATGAAATGTCACATCTATAGGTTTAATATCAAGGATGTTTTTATTTTATTTTTTTTTTTTCACTCGGTGGCTTCGCTTTGTTGCTGCAAATTGCTGTGAGTGACTCGGAGTCAGCCTCTACGAAGGATTGTTTGAAGGTGGATTTGGCTCCGAAGATCTTGTGGGCGTTTTCTGTTTTGGGGTTTGAAGGGTGGTATAAGAAGTGTAAATTGAATGGTCATTGTCATACTTTGTATCAATCCTTATATATATATATAGATTATATATATATATATATATATATATATATATATATATATATATATATATATATATATATATATATCATATACATATACATATATTTATATATATATATTTATTTTGTATTTGTATATCATGTGTATATATTTCTATATATATATATATATTATATATATATATATATATATATGTGTGTGTGTGTGTGTGTGTGTGTGTGTATATATAAATATATATATGAATGTAATTGTATATATGAATTTATAAATAATGCATGTATATACGAGAAAATATTTATGAATTATATAGGGTTCACATGATGAATAATTCCTGCATTACACGGAGGCCTAAAGAAAAATACCGAGGAATTAGTATTTGAGCTTTGTTTGAAAATAACCTTTTAGAATCATTCCCGTCTTATCCTCGGAACCTTAAAAGAAAACCTTGAGGAATGAATTAGAATTTATTTTGAAAAAAAAAATCAAAACGAAAAAGGGGGGAAATAGCCGTGTGTACGCGTTTACCTGGGAAGAACTAGAAATTCCCAAAATTCTCGAATGTCTTTCGTCCAGCAGAACTGACACAGAAAATCCTGTCACTAAAAGGAAATTGAAAAAGGAGAACTCTACGGTATTGGAAAATGGCTATTTTTGTTTACTTTATTTTTTTGTGGGAGCGGGGGGGAGGGGGGCTTGCAAGAAAACACAATGGCGGTCGAGGATTTTTTTTTTTTAATTAAAAATTATTCTTTATGGATTTAGTAAACATCTTTGCTATTTTTGTTTACTTTATTTTTTTGTTGGGGGGAGGGGCGGTCGAGGAAATTTTAATGGCGGTCGGAGATAATGAAAAGAATAAGGTAATGTAAATAATTCTTGATGGATTTAGTAAATATCTTTAAAATAAAAATAGCTATTTTTGTTTGGAGGGGCCGGGTCGGCTAGTAAGAAAACAAAATGGCGTCGAGAAAGAAAAATGAATTTTTTATTTAAAGATGCGTTTGTTCTTGGACACGTAAAGAATTGTAGATGCGTTTAGTAAACATCTCAAAAATGGCTTAAGGGGGGAGGGGCGCCGAAGGAGGGGCTGGTTATTAAGAAAAAAACAAAATGGCTCCCGAGAAGAAAAAGCGTATTTTGTAATTGAAAGCGATGCTCCATTCTAGAATATGTATAGATAATTCTGGATGGAATTAGCAAATGTCTGAGTTATCAGAGGGGAAAAATAGAAAGACATGATGTATATTTATCATTATACAAGTAAATTGACCAGGTATTTGCTCAAATCTCTTGGTTGCATTGTAGTTTGTTGAATTCATCCAGAATAAGAGTTTTCAGCTGAACATTAAGAGAAAGAAAGATAATATTTTGTAGATAAACAAACAACAAACTTCAAGTCCTAGTTTGTCAATAACTAGGAGCTTTAAAAACTGAAAATTTAAAGATGATCGTATTTTGTTGATAAACTGACTAGTAACTAGAATTCAAGTATTAGCTTTTCATTAACTAGAGCTTAGCACTTCGTAGACAAACAAGCTAGAGACTAGAATTCAAGTCGTAGTTTTTAAGTAACTAGAAGCTAGAAAGACTGAAAATTTAAAGATGATAGTATTTTGTAGATAAACAAACTAGAAACTAGAATTCAAGTCCTAGTTTGTCACTAATAAGAAACTAGAAAGACTGAAGATTTCATTAAAGAAAGATAGCATTTCATTGATAACCAAACTAGAATTCAAGTACTAATTTGTCACTAATAGGAAACTGGAAAGACTGATTAAGACCTCAAAGCAATCTTGCATCGAAGGCTCGATCGGAAAGTGAGACAATCGAGATTAAAAAAAAAAAAGTTCGAAGCAGCTCGAGCCATTCGAAACAAAAGGTGAACCGGGTTTCGGAAAGCTTTGTGTATAAGCTTTGGCTGTGTAAAATTCGAGGGCAAAACGGAGGAGTTTAATGGTAATTACACCAATTTAGGAACCAAACGGCAACTTCGGGTAAGCAGAGTTCGAAATTGCCCCAAAAGACGTTCGGGGGAAAAATTCGAAATGTTTCAATGACTCTGTTCCGCAAATCGTTCGTGATTATAATGACTAGGAAATGATTTACTGTTTCGTTTTCTAGAAATCTGTAAATTTGAGGTTCCAAAGTTAAATAATGCCAATGGAAATTTATTCATTCCAATTATTATAATGACTGGGAAATAGTTTATTGTTCTGCATTTTAGGAACCTCTGGAATGTCGTAATCTCTTGGCCGTTTTCCAAAAATAAATAATACCATTAGAAATATATTTATCCTAATGATTATAATAACTGGGAAATGGTTTGTGTTTCGTTTTCTAGAAATCTGTAATTTGGACGTTCCAAGAATAGATAATACCAATAGAAAGTTATTTATCCCAATGAATACAATGACTGGGAAATTATTTATTGTCTTGTTTTCTAGTAGTCTGTAAATTTGACGTTCCAAAGATAAATAATACCAATAGAAATTTATTTATCCCAATGATTTAAATGACTGGGAAATGGTTTATAGTTTCGTTTTCTAGAAGTCTGTAAATTTGACGTTCCAAAGATAAATAATACCAATAGAAATGTATGTATCCTAATGATTATAATGACTGGAAAATGTTTATTGTTTTGTTTTCTAGAAGTTTGTAAATTTGACGTGATATCTTGGCCCGTTCCAAATATTCATAATACCAATAAAAATTTATTTATCCCAATGATTATAGTGAATGGAAAATAGTTCATTGTTTTGTTTTTTAGAAACCTGTGGGTTTGTCGTAATTTTTTGGCCCGTTCCAAAAATAAATAATACCAATAGAAATTTGTTCATTCCAGTGATTATAATGACTGGGAAATGGTTTGCTGTTTTACTTTGTGAAATTCTGTAAATTTTGCAGATAAAGAATGCGACGCTGTATTAAGTTGACAAACTCGAATAAACTCGAAAATATGTTAAGCCAAAGAGATTATGACACTCGTAGATTCTGACAACGGGGACGTGATGTTGAGATAAGTAATATCTTGTAGAAAGAGGTCGCTGATTTCATTATGCAAAGATTACATTGCATTTAAGATGACGTATTGTTGCAGATATTACATTAATTTTTAGATACAAAAAAAGTTCCAATTATGGTGACAACCGTGCCGATTTCGGCAGAGGAACGATGGCTGAGAATGAAAGGCCGGCAATGCTTATTGACAGGGCGCTCGGCACTCATATTACCGGCGTTTGTTTCAATGTTGACATCGCTGTCATTAGTGCCATGGATAATTCCACGCTCTTTGAGCCACTATAAGGGTTAATAACTGTCCCCAAATTACAGCGTTGCTTTATTGGAAGTATCTGAATAGTTTTTACTTCATCATTCCTCGTAAATAACAAAAAAAAGGGGAAGGAATAATAATGTACTCACACAAAAGCGAAACTCATCTCACCTCGAAGGGAAAACTAAGTAGAGCCTATCCTAATTACCTACATTATTCTACCCTCGTAAATACGAGCCGGGGAAAATGGATAGGCTCATTTGCTAGAGCGCACCTCTCTCTCTCTCTCTCTCTCTCTCTCTCTCTCTCTCTCTCTCTCTCTCAGTCAAGCAGCGAAATGTGAACACTACTCTTTCCCTCTCTCTATCTTAAAAAATTTAAGCAGAAAGATAAACTTTGTATGCTCTCTCTCTCTCTCTCTCTCTCTCTCTCTCTCTCTCTCTCTCTCTCTCTCTCTCTCAGCACGCGACGAGCGAACATTGCTAAGGTATATTCTCCTAAGCGAGTTATTATTTCCTCTCTCGTATTTTCTCATTTACGAAGCAGTGTCCCAACCCTGGATGATAATCGTAATTCAAAACGCTTAGCTAATTACCAGTTGTCAGCTTTTGTTCACTGTTCATTTTTCGTTCTTTTGTTTCATATTTCTTGAACTGTTATGTCATGAAATTTACCTTCGTTCCATTATTCATTATTCATCCATAAGGATTTTTATTTATGCATAACTTTCCTCTTTTTATTAAGTTTAATAAGGTTCAAGTAACTAAACATTATCTACAACTATCTTTGCCTTCCCTAAAGAGAGAGAGAGAGAGAGAGAGAGAGAGAGAGAGAGAGAGAGAGAGAGAGAGAGAGAGAGAGAGAGAGAGAGAGAGAGTCTACTTTGCATTCAGGTGATAAAAGAATCTTCGAAAAATAAGTTTAGTACATCCGGTCTGCAAAAAAAAAAAATCTGCATACCAGAAAAGGAGTTTTTTCCCATATAAATCCTTTAAAAAAAAAAAAGCGACCATTTCAGAGAAGTACTATCCTGTTTCGGGATTTATAACAGAAATACTTAAGTCTGTCAATCTGAAATCACCTGAAAACCCATTAGATGTCTCGATTTTTAGTGCAAAAGATCAAGGAAAAGAAACTATGGGATCTTTTCTCATATAAATCCCCTAAAATAGCTGTTCTTTCAGAGAATTCATTTTTCTTGAGGATTTCTAAGAGAAAAACAAAATATCAGTTAATCTGAAGTTCCCTAAAGTCCTATTAAATTTCCAGTTACCTATTTTCCCGTCGAATCAGCAACAGAAATCAAGAGGGATAAAACCCTGATAAACTGACTATTGTGTTGAATTATTCTAGAGTCACATATTTTGTGAAATTCATTCGAAAGGACTCCAGGCCACCATTAATATCCCAAATTTTGAATTAAAGACAAAATAAGTAAAAAAAGATCCATTCCAGAATCTCATCAGAATCATTTGTTTTGTGAAATAAACATAAAATAGCTTCAGGCCAACACTCAAGTGCCAAACTGTGAATTAAAAACAAAATAAGACACACAAAAATCCAGAATCTCGTCAAAATCGCGTGTTTTGTGAATTCAACTCAAAATACCTTTAGGCCAACACTCAAGTGCCAAATTTTGAGTTAAAAACAAAATAAGACACACACACACACACAAATACAGAATCTCGTTCGAATCGCGTGTTTTGTAAATTCAACTCAAAATACCTTTAGGCCAACACTTAAATGCCAAATTTTGAATTAAACTCAATTTTGGCACCAAAAAAATAAAACAATTGAGTCTCATCATAATCACGTTTTTTTGTGGAATAAACTCAAAATGGCTTCAGGCCAATACTTAAATGCCAAATTTTGAATTAAACTAAATTTTGACACCAAAAAAACTAAAACAATTCAGGCTCATCATAATCACGTGTTTTGTGGAATAAACTCAAAATGGCTCCAGATTTTTGAATTAAACGCCAAATAAAAAACAAAAAAACATCGAAATCGCATCCAAATTACTTGTTTTGTGAATTCAATTCAAAATGGCTTCGGGCCGACTCTCCAATGCCAAATTTTGAATTAAACACAAAATAAGACACACACACACAAAAAAAAAACGAATCGGAATCTCATCAGGATTCCAATACGAAGCCAAAATGAAATAGTAATGGGTCTGCCACAAGAATTTTTATGTTATTATCGCGGTTTATTTCCCGTCCAATTCATCATTTTGGTTTGAGTAATGAGCTCTGGTTCATCACCGCGGGCCACCACGCGCGCAAATGACGCATTTTAATGGGAAATGTTCGAGGGGCTCTCTCTCTCTCTCTCTCTCTCTCTCTCTCTCTCGTGGTGGATTTTTCCATGGGGCGTCATGTGAGATCAGTTCATTTCTTTCCGCCTTCCTCCCCTCCTTCCCCTCTTCCTCTTCTCTCTCTCTCTCTCCCTTCTCTCTCTCTCCTTCTCTTCTCTCTCTTCTCTTCTCTCTCGCTATATATATATATTTATATATATATATATATATAATATATATTTATATTATATATTATAATATAGTATATATATACATATATTTACATATATTATATGAATATTAGTAACCAGATATACACACTGAGACTGGCAAAAAAAATTATGCTTTGTGAAAATGGATTGTCGTATCCTCATCTCAAGAACAAGAAGAGAGAGAGAGAGAGAGAGAGATGAGAAAGAGAGAGAGAGAACTAAAATTCTTCTGCTGATATCATTCTGGCCAGATGGATTGCCCATATCATCATTA
Source organism: Macrobrachium nipponense (assembly GCF_015104395.2). NCBI lineage: Eukaryota > Metazoa > Arthropoda > Malacostraca > Decapoda > Palaemonidae > Macrobrachium > Macrobrachium nipponense. The sequence goes on from NC_061102.1 coordinate 11,069,087, forward strand.
TTCTCATCATCATCATCATTTTCGTCATGAATCCTATTCCAGCATTCTGTCCTTTTCCATCAGCTTTTCAGACGAATCATCAAGGACTGGAATTTGGACGGTTTTCCAGGTGGTGGGCTCCCCCAAGCCAACCCTCTCCCCCATCCCCCCTAACCCCGTCCCCCCCCTCACCCCCGCCTCCGGTCCTATCACCTTTTCGTAAAACGTACCTTAGTGACAACTTTTAGACAATTTGGAAAATTGACCAACGTATGGAAGGAGATGAGAAGAGGAGAGAGGGAGACAGAGAAAGAAGAAGAGAGGAAAGGAAGAATTTACGACAGCACACCCTAAAGGAATTAGAGCACGGTAATCAAGCGTAAAGGAAGTAGACAGAGAGGCACATACACAATATACACACATTTATATGTACACACTCAACAAAAAAACACACCTCTAAAATATATCCCATACCCCACAAAAACCTTACTCCAGGCAAAAACAGGCCAGGAGAAAGTAGCTCCAACACCTTCTAAGCTTTTACCCAGCATTAACCCTAAGCAAGCATTTTTTCCATACGTATTGATGTGTCCCTGTGGTCTCGTAATGGGCCCATTATGTTCAGTTATTACCCTCTGATGGTCTGAAACAAGAACCTCCTGTTGGCGAAGGGTCCAGTCATTTATCTTCGTTTGTAGATACAAGATTTATCTCCTACAGGTTTTGCCTTGTTGCAACTCTTTGCTGATGAGTCGGTTACTTATTTATCCTTATAATTTTATTTATTTTATTTTTTTTTTTTTGCTCTAGTCACAGTCCTCCAATTCGACTGGGTGGTATTTATATGTGTGGGGTTCCGGGTTGCATCCTGCCTCCTTAGGAGTCCATCACTCTTCTTACTATGTGTGCCGTTTCTAGGATCACACTCTTCTGCATGAGTCCTGGAGCTACTTCAGCCTCTAGTTTTCTAGATTCCTTTTCAGGGATCTTGGGATCGTGCCTAGTGCTCCTATGATTATGGTACGATTCCACTGGCATATCCCATACCTTCTTATTTCTATTTTCAGATCTTGATACTTATCCAATTTTTCCCTCTCTTTCTCTTCAACTCTGGTGTCCCATGGTATTGCGACATCAATGAGTGATACTTTCTTCTTGACCTTGAACAATCAACGTCACGTCTGGTCTGTTTGCACGTATCACCCTATCCGTTCTGATACCATAGTCCCAGAGGATCTTTGCCTGATCGTTTTATATCACTCCTTCAGTGGTGCTCGTACCACTTATTACTGCAAGGTAGCTGATGTTTCTTGCACAGGCTCCAGTGGAGGGCTTTTGCTACTGAATCATGCCTCTTTTTGTACTGGTTCTGTGCAAGTGCCGGGCATTCACTTGCTATGTGGTTTATGGTTTCACTTTTCGTATTGCACTTCCTACATAGGGGAGAGATGTTATTTCCGTCTATTCGTACTTTGAACATATCTGGTTCTTAGGGCCTGATCTTGTGCCGCTGTTATCATTCCTTCAGTTTCCTTCTTTAGCTCTCCCCTCTGTAGCCATTGCCAATTGTCATCGCTGCTAGTTCTTTAGTCTGTCTCATGTATTGTCCGTGCATTGGTTTGTTGTGCCAGTCCTCTGTTCTTTCTGTCTTTCTCCTGTCTCTGTATATATGGGTCTTCGTCTGCTTTTATTAGTCCTTCTTCCCATGCACTCTTTAGCCACTCGTCTTCACTGGTTTTCAGATATTGCCCCAGTGCTCTGTTTTCGATGTTGACGCAGTCCTCTATACTAAGTAGTCCTCTCCCACCTCCTTCCTTTCGTGTTATGTATAGTCTGTCCGTATTTGCTCTTGGGTGTATGTGCTTTGTGTATTGTCATATGTTTCCTGGTTTTCTGATCTATGCTGCGGAGTTCTGCCTTCGTCCATACGACTATTCCTGCGCTGTATCTGATTACTGGCACTGCCCATGTGTTTATGGCTTTTATCATATTTCCGGCGTTGAGTTTTGACTTGAGTATCGCCTTATTATTATTATTATTATTATTATTATTATTATATTATTATTATTATTAAAAAACATCCTCATAATAGCACGAGTCTTCAAATGGAGAAACAAATCCACAGTTATGTAAATGTATATATATTTAAATTTAAAACTATAAGGATAGCTTTCGGGAAGCTGTTCGGTTCCCCTTATCAGATTCCCGAAAGCTATCCTTATAGTTTTACATTTAAATATATATACATTTACATAACTGTGGATTTGTTTCTCCATTATTATTATTATTATTATTATTATTATTATTATTATTATCATTTTATTATTATTATTATTATTATTATTATATTCAAAACATGAACCCTATTCAATGGAACAAGCCCACCACAGGGGCCACTGATGACTTGAAATTCAAGCTTCCAAAGAATATTATGGTGTTCATTTGAACGAAACAACAGAAGGTAATCGGAAATACAGAAAAGAAAAAATAAATTGACAAATTATTAAATAGATAGATAAATAAATAAGAATATAACTAGATTATTAGTTATGAGAAATATTTCTATTATGATATTTGAAAAGGCTCTTGATTGAATATTTAAGTTTGAGTGATTTCTGCACTGCCAATAATTATGTTAATATCAGTCTCTAAGACAGATAGCTTATTGGAGATTTGGGGTTTCAGAGAACCGTAAGAATTGGGCCCATAGATGAAACTGTTAAACAAACAAGACTTCTATTAACTGTAACAAAAGACCAATGAATATAAATCATTAATAAACATTCATAACCCACTTTTGATATATGTTCCATTATCATAATCTCTCTAACTGCCATATTTTTCCATTTAGTCCTGAAACCACACATCTCTCTCTCTCTCTCTCTCTCTCTCTCTTCTCTCTCTCTCTGTCAAAGATTGGGGCGACTTCTACTACGCACCTGCGAAAACAAAGTTGTCAATTTCACCCTCAACCCCCAGTTTTAACTTTTCCTTTTGCAACAGCAAGAGAGCCTCGTTGTTGATGCCAACACTTTTGGTGGGCTATTGGACCTCCAGTCATATATTCTATGAGCTTGGATGAGTCACCTGAGACCGCGTAACAGGGCAAGGATTCTGTTGTTACCATCCTGCATCTCTCCTGAGTGGGGTAATCGTTTGGAAATCATGGAGATGTTTGTGTTTATTCGGCGTTTCTTCCAGGTTGAGCGATGAATGAGAACTGGTGGATGCGTTTTTGTTTATTTGTCTTTCCCCCCGCTCGTCGATGAGCAGATTAATTTGTATAAGGTATGAATGTTATTCTATGATTTGTTCTCTCTCTCTCTCTCTCTCTCTCTCTCGAAGCCGTTTCGAGTCAGGTGAAGCCGCAGTTAAAAGCTAAACGCTGGAGGTCATAAACCAAGCTCAGCAAAGAAGCAGCTGAAAGCTATTTCGAGCCAGGCAAAGCCACAGCTAAAAGCTAAATGCTGAAGGGTAAACGAAGCTCAGCAAAGCCGCAGCTAAAAGCTAAAAGCTGAAGGCTATAAACCAAGTTCAGCAAAGAAGCAGCTAAAAGCTATTTCGAGCCAGGCAAAGCCACAGCTAAAAGCTAAATGCTGAAGGGTAAACGAAGCTCAGCAAAGCCGCAGCTAAAAGCTAAAAGCTGAAGGCTATAAACCAAGTTCAGCAAAGAAGCAGCTAAAAGCTATTTCGAGTCATGCAAAACCACAGCTAAAAGCTAAAAGCTGAAGGCTAAGCCAAGCTCAGCAAAGCCGCAGCTAAAAGCTAAAAACTGAAGGCTAAACCAAGCTCAGGAAAGCCGCAGCTAAAAGCTAAATGCTGAAGACTATAAATCAAGTTCAGCGCGGAAGCAATTGAAAGCTGAGATGAGCTAAGCTACGCAATTCTCACCAGGTGACCTTTGCAGTTGCACAAGCATCTTTGTCCTGCATCTCCGGCTTCTTCTCTTCTCTTTTCTCCTCCTTCTACTTCTTCTTATTCTCTTCATCCTCCTCCTCCTCCTTCTGTCTCATCTTCTACTTCTTCTTATTATTCGTCTCTTCATCCTCCTCCTCCTCCTCCTCCTTCTATCTCATCTTCTACTTCTTCTTATTCGTCTCTTCATCCTCCTCCTCCTCCTCCTCCTCCTCCTCCTCCTTCTATCTCATCTTCTACTTCTTATTCGTTACTTCATCCTCCTCCTCCTCCTCCTCCTATCTATCTTCTTCTTCCTCTTCTACTCCTTCTAAACTAGGGTAAGCAATTCTCATCGAGTAACCTTTACAGTTACTGCAGCATCTAATCCTCCTCTTCATCTATCTTCTCTTCTTCTTCCCTCCCTTCTCCCTCATCCTTCCTTCTATTCTTCTTCTTTTTCTTCCTTCTCTCTCCCTCCTCCTCTCCTTCTATCTCTCCTTCTTCTTCATTCTCTCCTCCTCCTCCTTCTATCTCTTCTCCTTCTTCTTCTTCTCTCCCTCCTCCTCCTTCTATCTCTTCTTCTTCTTCTTCTTCTAAACTCAGCTAAGCAATTCTCAACGCGTATCCTTTACAGTTACTGCAGCATCTCCTCCTCCTCCTCCTCTCCTCCTCCTCCTCCTCCTCCTCCTCCCTGCCTCCCTGGTCCCCTTTCTTTTTTCGGCGTGGCCTTCCTCGAGGCATTAAAGATGCAGACACAAGAGGTGAGGAACGCGAAACGGCCAAACATAAATCCTAGGGAAATAGGGTTAGTCACTGGAGCCGCCTTCTCGGGAAGAAGAAGAAGAAGATGAGTAAGAGGTGAGAAGGAGTTTTGAGAGAGAGGGAGAGAGGAGGGGAGGATAGTGGGAGTCAATTATTAACAAAATTTAGAAACTAGTCAATATAGGCTCTCTCTCTCTCTCTCTCTCTCTCTCTCTCTCTCTCTCTCTCTCTGCAAGAGCACCTTCAATCAGAGTTTTCTAGAACATTAAATATTACTTTTAAAAACAATTCATAAAATGTCAACTGGAGAGAGAAATTATCTCTCTCTCTCTCTCCTCTCTCTCTCTCTCTCTCTCTCTCTCTCTCTCTCTCCAAAAGCATCCTAGAACGGCGTTTTCTAGAATATGAATTTAATTTTTTAAACCATTTTACGATGCAAACTGAAGAGAATAAAAATGGTTCTATAAGAAAAACTCATTACAAAGTTGTCATTGGAAGTCGGTACAATAATTTGTTTTTAAAAAATCGTGCATTTTATTGATATCATTCTCTTGTTCCTTGAACTTTTTTATGTTTCCTTTGAAGACATTGATGACACTTTGACTCGTAACCAATTACTGGTTCACGGATCAGTAAGCATTTATAATTATTGATCAACTCTTCAGGTAAAAACAACTGTTTTTCATTCGCATTCTTCGTGCCGTAATTTCCATTACGAAAATATTATAATTTTATATTCTGGTTCATTATTCTCGCAGCGGGCTTCGTAAAACAACCAGCTCCTAGTTAAACTTCACTTAATTTCAGAACTGCTTATTCAGTGAAGGTCAAATTTCGCAAGAGAAAGTCGAGCTAGAAAATTTCCTCTGGTGTTTTCAAAATTGCATGATAATAGGTCAAAAGTCCTTTTTTTTCTCGCTGTTGCAAGGTTTTTCTAGATGTTCTAAAGAGCAGTCTTCCTCCTGTGTTGGAATATGTGCCTAGGCACTATTTACTGTGTATGACGAAAGGTTAGAATGTACGAGGTATAAAATTTAATCTTTGTGCACAAAGTATAAGATTTAATTTTTGTAATGGCGAAGAAATGAACATTTTCTAGCTCACCAATAGAGCAGTGTTTTTCCTCAGTAGGAGCAATTCTTCTAGAAATATACCTCGAGACACCTCAGCAGTTTGTTTGAAAAAAGACTGAATTACATAATGTATGAAATTTAATTTTTATAACGAAATAGAATACAAATTAAAGGGGAAAGCGTCAATTGAAAATTAGGCAGAATAAAGAAAATTAATAATTTTATGTTTAGAAAAGAAATAGCATTTTAATTAAAATTTATTTATCTTAATGAATAGTTAGATGCTCATCTTTAATATGACATTGTTCAAAATATTTTTCGATCGAAAATTAGATATCATCTATCCATCATAACACATGATATGCATTTTTTAAATGCTGCAAAACTGAATTAAAATTATAATGTAAACACTTCTGTACCAATATTTGTCACGTGTCAGTAATGCACATTAGACCTGAAATAATTCACCATGTGTAACTAAAAAGACGAGAAAGAGAGAAAAAAGAAAAAGGAGAGAGAGGAGAGAAAAAGGGAAAAAAGAGGAGATTCCACCTGAAAATAATTTCACTAGTATTAACAAAAGAGAGAGAAGAGAGGAGGAGAAGAGAGAGAGAGAGATTAGACCCCTGAAATAATTCACCTATGTAGAACAAAAAGAGGAGAGAGAGAGAGAAGATTAGACCTGAAATAATTCACTATGTATAACAAAAGAGAGAGAGAGAGAGAGAGAGAGAGAGAGAGAGAGAACCTGAAATAATTCACTAGTATAACAAAAACAACAGAGAGGGACAATAAAGAGAGAGAGAGAGAGAAGAAAGAGAGAAAGAGAGACAGACTGACAGTTAGAGAGACAGACAGACAGAGACAGAGAAAGGACTGAAAATGTCCCAGCATATTTTTAGAGCAGACTCTGGGGAAAAAGCAACAGGAAATATCGTTGCTTCTTTCGGGAGATGGAAAGCCCCACCTTAGCGTGACTGCCTCTAATAAAAGAGAAGTTTATTCTCTGAGAAATTTTCGGGCCTTGGCCCACCTTGTTCCTCCCGGTGTTTTATTTTTTACTTTTTTTATCAGGTTGCACTGGGGTCAGTGGTGGTCTCTCTTTTTGGTGGGAAACTTTGGCCCAGCGTAAAACTAAACACAAACAAAGACCTACAATGTTTTTCTTTTTGCTTATTGTGGAATTTTTCAATGGGAGGTTTGGCTGTAACTTATGTTAACAGTGCCATCAGTATTTTTTTTTTATTTTTATGAAAAGAAGCTTTGTCCGCCATAGAACGATCCTGTAAAATAGTTTCGTGCAGAGTTTCGGACAAATTAATGAATAAAAAGTGAACACAAATAAATCAAAACTGCAAACATTTTTTATCACTACTTACCAAGATTTATTATAATTTATTATAATAGTTTACTCTATTCGCGCTTAAGATTAAGTTCAAAGGCCGCTTGATCTAATTATTCAAAAACTTACAAATTCAGATACAAAATAATTACAAAATGCTTCTCAAAGGTCATGTGGAGATTTCGACAGGTATTACAAAGGAGAGAGAGAGAGAGAGAGAGAGAGAGAGAGAGAGAGAGAGAGAGAGAGAGAGAGAGACTGGCGAGGGGATTTTCTTGAAAAATATTCTTTACCAAACTAATAGTTCAGAGCCACGCTATTTCAGGCCATGGAAAAGTCCCGTTTTGGGTCCTTTCTAGTATTGAATAGAGTCCATTTTGGGCTTGACAGAAAGTCCCATGCCATGAACAAAGTCCATTTTGGGCTTAACAGAAAGTCCCATGGCCAGAACAGTCTATTTTGGGCTTGGCAAAAAACAAAAAGTCACATTCTATGCCATGAATAAAGTCCATTTTGAGATTGGCAAAAAGTCCCTTTCTAAGCCACGAACAAAGTCCATTTTGGGCTTGGCAAGAAGTCACATTCTATGCCATGAATAAAGTCCATTTTGTGATTGGCAAAAAGGCACTTTCTAAGCCACGAACAAAGTCCATTTTGGGCTTGGCAAAAAGCCCCATTCTAAGCCATGAATTAAGTCCCATCATGGGTGATCAATTACATAAGTCCAGTTTAAGGCTTTGAACAAGGTCACATTTCGAGCCTTGAATAAGGTCCCATTTCGGGACTTGAATAAAGTCCCATTTTGGAATAAGAAAGAATCCCCATACCAGGCCTTGAAAAAAAAATGGTCCCATTCCGTTCATCCTTTATCCTTTTAAAAAACTGGAAACTGAAAAAATATCACAAGTAATACAGGCATGAAAACAAGCACGAGAGAGAGAGGAGAGAGAGAGAGAGAAGTGAATTGTATACTGAAAAAGGACCCGAGAGTTCAAACAAACAATCTACAACGCAATGGAATTGACGAGATCGTTTTTTGTCGAAAGTGTAAACAACTGGACAGGAAAAAGTTGGTGTTGTGTCCATTGATACTGACAGACGGACAGACAGACAAAGTCACTATAATTTACCAGAAAAAGAGGGAAAAGGACACAAACACTAAACAAGGATTCCCTTGGCATTCAGCTGCTGATTCACGGGCCATTAGCAAAGCCCAGAAAGGAAGATTAAGAGCACAATAGCAGCCTCCTCGCAATGGGGTCCTTAGGATTCATTCGTCATCTCCAAAGGATTACCCAACTAAATCCTACGTAGGATCCACGCGACGTCAGGAATTTCACAATGCCGGCGAGTCCTGAGCCATAAATGCATGCATACATACATACAGACATATGTATATATGTATATATACATATATATATATATATATATATATATATATATATATATATATGTATATATATATATTATATATATATATATATATATATATATATATATATATATATATATATATATATATATATATATATATATATATATATATATATATATATATATATATATGTATACTATATATATATATATATATATATATATATATATATATTTTTATATTATACATATATATATATATATATATATAGATATATATATATATATATATATATATATATATATGGCTTATTCTTTATCTGTCATAATATTCATTTGTATGAACTTTCTTATAGAAAGTTTTGGATCTGAAAGATGAAGTGAGAGAAAGGTAATATATATTTCTTCTATTAAGAGGAATTTTACGGATTTCGTGATACATATATTTTAGAATATATATATATATATATATATATATATATATATATATATATATATATATATATATATATAATATATATTATAATATATACATATATATACATATATATGTGTGTGTGTGTAGGCAGTTAGGAAGATATTAAATAAAATAGTATACATACATATATATATATATATATATATATATATATATCGATATATATATATATATATCTAATAAAAGGAGCCCATAAAAACACCAAAATGTAGAGAGAAAAGTACTATATTTCAGAGACTGCTCTCTCTCTTCAGGTATATGAATGAGAAAAAGTTTACAGAAAAGGTGGTATTTTTACCAAGAGATTCGTCCACAAGTAGCCAATTTAGGTCACCCCCGCTGATAATCTTCCTTTAATCTTCTTAAGCGTTGCTTGAATGAACATTGCGTCAACGATATCTGATATCCAATTCCCTTTTGAGATGTTCATTACCTGCTTCTCTTTTATTAAGGCCGATTCCATCATTTGACGTCTTGTACCGGCAGTTGCTGCTATAAATTACACGTGACATATTCCAGTTTATTCTATGGTGGTTTATGCTTCTTTATATGGTTGAAATAGCCGAGTTCTGTTTGTCCATACCTAACTGACCGGTTTTTGTTGTATTAATCTCTGGGGAAGTGATTTACCTGTAAATCCGAGTTTAAAATTGGTCACAGTCCTGGCATGGGATCTCATATACCCCAGAGTCTTTGGAGATTGCTTTTGTTGGACGTTAATCAGGGATTTGGCTAAGGTATTTGGGTAGTAAATGCAAAAGGGTTGGATTTCCAAGGGTGTGAGTTACTCTCTTAATCGTCTCCAGGTGGGGAATTTTTATTTTATTGTTGGGTGTGTCTCTGGTCTTGTCTTTAGGGGTCGGTAGAAAATTACGTTTGCTTTTTGAATTGCTTTCTCAATTATATGGTCAGGATACTTTAAAATGAAAGTTGCTTGCGAATTAGTTCAAATTCTTTTTCCAGGAAATCTGGGGAACAAATTCGTAAGGCTCTTAAGAATAGGTTGCTAGCTACACCTATCTTGATAGTAATTGTCATGATAGCTAAAGTAGTGAATATATGAAAGTGAGAACGTTGGTTTTTCTGTATATGGTAAATTTGTATTCTGTCGTGTCTCTGATTATTAAAACATCAAGAAAAGGAATTTTGTTGTCTGTTTCCCATTCATTCAACTTTAAATTTGATGCTGGGCACTAATGTGTTTAATTTTGAGAGGAATTCATTAAAATTACCCCACTTATTATCCCAAAATGTTAGTATGTCATCCACGTATCTCATCCACAGCATGTTTTTGGGTTTTATTGCATTTATTACTGTAGTTTCAAAGTATTTCCATGTACAGATTGGCTAAAAATAGGACTTAAAGGATACCCATACTACACCCGAATTTTTGCTTGTAGAATGATTCCCGAATGAAAATACGTTATTAGATGCACATAATTCAACTAACTTTATTATTTTGTCAAGTGCCAAAGGGAAATGATCTGAATTTGTCCCCCAGATTTCCTGGAAAAAGAATTTGAACTAATTCGCAAGCAACTTTCATCTTTAAAGTATCCTGACCATATAATTGAGAAAGCAATTCAAAAAGCAAACGTAATTTTCTACCGACCCCCTAAAGACAAGACCAGAGACACACCCAACAATAAAATAAAAATTCCCCACCTGGAGACGATTAAGAGAGTAACTCACACCCTTGGGAAATCCAACCCAAAATTTTGCATTTACCTACCCAAATACCTTATTCCAGCCAAATCCTTGATTAACGTCCAACAAAAGACATCTCCCAAAGACTGGTGGGGTATATGAGATCCCATGCCAGGACTGTGACCAATCTTACATCGGATTTACAGGTAAATCACTTCCCCAGAGATTAATTCAACACAAACGGTCAGTTAGGTATGGACAACAGAACTCGGCTATTTTCAACCATCATTAAATGAACATAACCATAGAATAAACTGAATATGGGCACGTGTAATTTATAGCAGCAACTGCCGGTACAAGATCAAATGATGTAATCGGCCTTAATAAAAAGAGAAGCATGTAATGAACTCTCAAAAGGGAATTGGATATCAGATATCGTCGACGCAGTGTTCATTCTCCAACCAACGCTTAAGAAGATTAAAGGAAGATTATCAGCGGTGACCTAAATTGGCTTACTTGTGGACGAATCTCTTGGTATAAATACCACCTTTTCTGTAAAACTTTTCTCATTCATATACCTGAAGAGAGAGACAGCAGTCTCTGAAATATAGTACTTTTCTCTCTACAATTTTGGTGTTTTTATGGCTCCTTTTATTAGATGGAATTCTGTTGTTACAGAACATTTTTTACCAGTCATATATATATATAAATATATATATATATATATATATATATATATATATATATATATATATATATATATATATATATATATATATATATATATATATATATATATATATATATATATATATATATATATGTTCAATTCCATTTATATTTCAACATATGCTCTTCATTACCATAATGGGGAGCTGACTCAACAATTGATTTTCAACTTAAAAGTCTAATATTATTTTTTTTTTTAAATAAGTCATGAAATTTTGTTGCCAATCCAAGACATTAAACGAAAAACATTAAATTATTTCCACATTTGCACCTCAAAGCAGTAATGGGGAGCTGGCTCAACCGTTCATTCCCAACCAAAGATTATAACAATCTTGAATTCCCATCAAGAAACTTATGCATTAAAATCGACATTCCAGTGAAAAGAAATGATACAATTTATTCAATTTTTCACCGCCTAATGAATCGCAAGGTCTGTGCTTCCAACAACGAGGGCCATTTATCATCCAACTTCAACAGCTGCTGGAAGTGGGATTAATGGCTCCAGGAGCCAGAGGTGGCTCAATCCTGTTGCCTCACTTTGAATTATTCTTAGGAATACAGTTAATTCTTATTTAAACTCGTTCTGGTAGAATGGGACATAATTATTGTAGTGGTTTTGTATTTATCAATACAATATATATGTATATATATGTATATTTTGACTGTAATTTCAGTTTTATAGAATTTATTCATTTATATCTTAACTCCCAAGTCTCATTTCATGTATTTTAACATTTATTTAAATATAAATTGTCTTTCTAGAGGAGGTTGTAATATTTAGAATTTAGAATAATTCTTCATCTTCAGTATTATTCATTTGTTTAAAAGTTTTTTTTTGCCATCTCTCTCTTTCTCTCTCTCTCTCTCTCTCTCTCTCTCTCTCTCTCTCTCTCTCTCTATATATATATATATATATATATATATATATATATATATATATATATATAAAATATATATATATATATATATATATATATATATATATATATATATATATATATATATATATATATAAGGGGGGGGTCAGAGAGAGAGAGAGAGAGAGAGAGTAATAAAAATGGAAAAAGTAAGCAGTCATGAAAAGTGAGAACCAGTGAAAGACAGGAAAATGATATTGAAAATAATATATATAAATATATATACATATATGTGTGTGTGTGTGTGTGTGTACTAACACCACCTGTGCAATTATCCCCATCCAGGACAATGGACCCATGACCCGCAGTGGAAAGGGTCATTATGCCCTGCCCTCAATCTTCCCACGACCTCAAGTCTTTCAATAAAGGCATTGGATTTCTCACCCTTCCCCTTCGTCAGCTCCTGAGGGTTTTCTTTTCAACTCCTGCAGGAGATTGAGAGAATTCTCCCCCGTTTGAGATGCAACTGGATCTTGTATATTGCTTTTCATGCTATCATTTCTTCTTTGTTGTTGGAACAAGACCGGAATTCTTGTGTGGTTAGGATTATTGTATGAGTGTGTGCCTGTGTATCTGTGTATGTACTATGCACAAGGTATGTACACGTATAATATATATATATATATATATATATATATATATATATATATATATATATATATATATATATATATATATATATAATGTCATTTTCAATATAATTCTATTATCTTAGCAAGATTCCCACTTTTTATAGCCTCTCTCTCTCTCTCTCTCTCTCTCTCTCTCTCTCTCTCTCTCTCTCTCTCTCTCTCTCTCTCTTTGTGTTTGTGTCTGTGTTGGCCAATTAATTGCGTGAACATTTCCAATGATGACTCTCAGTATACAAAATAACCCATTTTTTCAGTACAATTAAAATTCCCAAGTTTTCGTCAAATATACATCTTCCTTCTTCCAACATTCCTACATTCTTTAATTCCTCCATTCCTTCCTTATTCCCTTCATTCCCTCATCCGCTCTTCCTTCATTTCACGGTTCACTTTCGAATCTATATCTGTAGATAACATGAACCTGAGACGCTTTCTGAAATATGTTGACAAGATTCATCCAGCCGTGAAATTCAGGAGTGTTAGAATCTGCAGGCACGAGAGAAGCACCACTAAAATTGAAGGTGATTCCAGCAACGTGAGAAGCAACACTAAAATCGACACTCATTTCTATAGCAGGGCGAGGCAATGGATATGATCGTATCTATCACTTTTTTTTTTAAACTGAACAGAGCCATTTCCTGTTCATATGCTTAGTGCAAGAATAATGCTGTAAGATGAATAGAAACGAGAACTTGCTTATGGATGCTATTTCTTTGACGAATAGGTGAGAAAATTACTGAGACATATTTTTCTTTATCTGAATGCCTATCCTTTAGGTGGCATCTCTCTCTCTCTCTCTCTCTCTCTCTCTCTCTCTCTCTCTCTCTCTCTCTCATTTACGATTTGACCTCGTAATATTTGTTATAATTGAAATATTCCTGCGGTGATAGGGAAAAGTTGAGTTCTCTCTCTCTCTCTCTCTCTCTCTCTCTCTCTCTCTCTCTCTCTCAAAGTATACCAGGGATGTCACCTGCCTTGTCCTTTCTATACAAGAGAGTTCATCTTTGTCCTGCAAGTCCAATATCCATATATTGCCTTCATCAAAGGGACAGAGAGGAAGGGGTGAGAGAGAGAGAGAGAGAGAGAGAGAGAGAGAGAGAGAGAGAGAGAGAGAGCTAAAGCTCACCTTTTCTCTATCAGCGAAGGAAGAAGAAACATTGCAGAAAAATATAACAGATACCACGAAGCAACATTCATAGTTAGAGAGAGAGAGAGAGAGAGAGAGAGAGAGAGAGAGAGAGATAGTGATAGTGCTTGTAGATCATCTCCATGACAATTTATGTTTTAACTTAAATCTTATATTCATTTGTCAGTTTCAAAATTGAAATGAGAGAGAGAGAGAGAGAGAGAGAGAGAGAGAGAGAGAGAGAGAGAGAGAGAGTGTTAATCACTTCCATCAATTGCAGTCCAGTCAATATATTTCGCATGGAAACGAAGGAATCAGTCATGATTGATATAAGTGATTGGTAACAGTCAAATCTATTAGACCTGAGATTGGCGAATAGCACAGGGCAATTAAAATTCCATTAACCGATGTAATGAGGTCTTAATTACCACTGATACTTTAGTGACTCGGTATTTAGAGGTTAGGAGAAGGAACGAGGGATTAGATAAAAACAGAAAGTATAAATAGAAATAATGAGAGAATGAATGGGGTTTGAATTGTTAAAAAGGAATTCAAATAGACACATTAGAGGTCTATTTTGCTCACTGATTCTCTGAGTCATTGCAGAAGAAGTTCATTGTGCGTAAGTGAATGTACTGTGTGTCATTTACGTAATGTAAATATATATATATATAGATATATATATATATATATATAAGATATATATATCATATATATATATATATATATATATATGTATATATATAGATAAATATATATAATATATATATACACACATATATATATATAAATATATATATATATATATATATATATATATATATATATATATATATATAAAGATAAATGCCACGAAGGAAAAATAAACGAAGGAGGTCTGCAGATCCTTTAATTGTCTTGAAATTGTATCTGAGATGATTGTCTTAAACCTGTAATTGCACCCATTGTTTATGCTTGTTTGGGAAGGTTTTTTATCTTCCAGGTGTGTCGGATTCTAGGTACTAATCCCTTTATAATCCCTATCTGTCAGTTATACGAACCTTCTTGTATTGTCTTTTCTCGTATTTATGTCAGTATCTGCTCAGTAAAGGAAGGACTTTAAAGTCGAAAGACCTTGCAGACCATCCTTCGTTTATCTTTCCTTCGTGGCATTTATCTTTATTTATGGATTTATCACGTTCCTAACTTTCGTGATTCAGTTATACATACATACATATAAAATATATATATATATATATATATATATATATATATATATATATATATATATATATATATATATATATATATATATATTATATATATATATATATATATATATATATATATATACATATACATATACATATACATATTGCATGCATGTATATTATATATATACTTTATAGTATATATTCATATATACATACACACATATATATAGATAGATAGATAGATAGATAGTTTTACAAGATTCCTCATGAAACTGTTTTTAGATTCTGTTCCTGAAGGGAGGTGTAGAGTT
>NC_061102.1:11094543-11097043 GCF_015104395.2 Macrobrachium nipponense
CAGAGGAAAACACTATCAGCTTCCTCAAAAATACAATGCCCAACTGGAATACAATACTTACAAGCTCTGGAATAAGACTAGCAGAGGTTAGTATCTTCCAGGGCGACTCAACTGTCACTACTACTTTTCGTAGTAGCCATGATTCCCATGACAAAAGTTAACTACAGAAGATGGATGCCGGGTACCAACTCAAGAAAAGAGGCAACAGAAATTAAACCAATCTGATGTTCATGGACGACATCAAGCTGTATGGTAAGAGCATCAAGGAAATAGATACCCTAATCCAGACTGTAAGGATTGTATCTCGGGACATCAGGATGGATTTTGTTTGGAATAGAAAAATGCGCCTTAGTCAACATACAAAAGGGCAAAGTAACAAGAAACTGAAGGGCATAAAGCTACCAGATGGGAGCAACATCAAACACATAGATGAGACGGGATACAAATACCTGGGAATAATGGAAGTAGGGGATATGAAATACCAAGAGATGAAAGGACACGATCAGGAAAAGAATATATGCAGAGACTCAAGACGATACTCAAGTCAAAACTCAACGCGGAAATATGATAAAAGCCATAAACACATGGGCAGTGCCAGTAATCAGATACAGCGCAGGGATAGTGGAATGGACGAAGGCAGAACTCCGCAGCATAGATCAGAAAACCAGGAACACATGACAATACACAAAGCACTACACCCAAGAGCAAATACGGACAGACTATACATAACACGAAAGGAAGGAGGAGAGGACTACTTAAGTATAGAGGACTGCGTCAACATCGAGAACAGAGCACTGGGGCCAATATCTGAAAACCAGTGAAGACGAGTGGCTAAAAGAGTGCAGGGAAGAAGGACTAATAAAAGCAGACGAAGACTCAGAAATATACAGAGACAGGACAATGACAAACAGAACAGAGGACTGGCACAACAAACCAATGCACGGACAATACATGAGACGACTAAAGAAACTAGCCAGCGATGACACTGGCAATGGCTACAGAGGGGAGAGCTAAAGAAGGAAACTGAAGGAATGATAACAGCGGCACAAGATCAGGCCCTAAGAACCAGATAGTTCAAAGAACGATGAGCGGAAATAACATCTCTCCCATATGTAGGAAGTGCAATACGAAAAAATGAAACCATAAACCACATAGCAAGCGAATGTCCGGCACTTGCACAGAACCAGTACAGAAAGAGGCATGATTCAGTGGCAAAAGCCCTCCACTGGAGCCTGTGACAAGAAACATCAGCTACCTTGCAGTAATAGTGGTACGAGCACCAACCTGAAGGAGTGATGGAAAACGATCAGGCAAAGATCCTTTGGGACTATGGTATCAGAACAGATATGGGTGATACGTGCAAATAGACCAGACGTGACGTTGATTGACAAAATCAAGAAGAAAGATATCACTCATTGATGTCGCAATACCATGGGACACCAGAGTTGAGAGAAAGAGAGGGAAAAAATGGATAAGTATCAAGATCTGAAAATAGAAATAAGAAGAATATGGGATATACCAGTGGAAATCGTACCCATAATCATAGGAACACTAGGCACGATCCCAAGATCCCTGAAAAGGAATCTAGAAAAACTAGAGGCTGAAGTAGCTCCAAGACTCATGCAGAAGAGTGTGATCCTAGAAACGGCGCACATAGTAAGAAAAGTGGACTCCTAAGGAGGCAGGATGCAACCCGACCCCCACACTATAAATACCAAAAAAAAAATATAAATAATAATAATAATAATAATAATAATAATAATAATAATAATAATAATAATATTAATAACAATAATATAATAATAATAATAATATAATAATAATAATAATAATAATAATAATAATAATAATATGAAAAACAAATCCACTGTTATATTATATAACCGTGCGAATATAATATTATTTTAATAATGATAATATTAATATTGTTCATTGTAAATTAACAATTATATCAGTATTTTTTTATTGACAAAACCTGAAAATTAGCCCAATTAATCGACATAGTAGTCACAGGATTCAAGCCCAACAACTGAGTCAGTCTATGGTGCATCACTATTCTGTGACCGGAGATAATGAGTTAAAAGGCACAATATGATACTGTATTTTTCCAAAATACAAAAAGGTTAAAAGCCTTTTTGTATTTTGGTAAAAAGTGCAGTATCATATATAAATTAATGTGGCTTTTAACTCAACTGAGTCAGAGTTTAGTCACGACTGCCAAAAACTACAGAGGAGAAGAAGTCTAGTGTTTACATCTTCGACTAAAACCACAAAGATGTCTAATGTTTACCTCTCCGACTGAAACCACAAAGAAGTAGTCTAGTGTTTACACCTCCGACAGAAACCACAAAGAAGAAGAAAGTCTAGTGTTTACATCTTCGACTGAAACCACAAAGATGTCTGATGTTTACCTCTTCGACTGAAACCACAAAGTAGTAGTCTAGTGTTTACACCTCCGACAGAAACCACAAAGAAGAAGAAAGTCTAGTGTTTACATCTT